>NW_023397572.1:0-21498 GCF_007474595.2 Lynx canadensis | reverse complement strand
CTGTTTAGCTCTAGCAGTCAGGAGGCTTCTAGCGTCGATTTTGTAACCGGAATTATGTGTGAATATATGTTGCCTATTGCTACCATTGCGTCTCTCTCTCTTTCCCTAAACTTCTCTCATGTTTTCCCGTGATTTCGGAGGGATATCCAAAATATCCA
Source organism: Lynx canadensis (assembly GCF_007474595.2). Taxonomy (NCBI): domain Eukaryota; kingdom Metazoa; phylum Chordata; class Mammalia; order Carnivora; family Felidae; genus Lynx; species Lynx canadensis. Next base: position 21,340 of record NW_023397572.1, on the reverse strand, counting down.
TGATTTTTTAAAATCCCTGTTTATTTGTGCCTCATTATGTAGCGTAATTTGCCTTGCTTTTTATTTTCTTTGGCAGGCTTTCCCCTCCATTTTCTTACATACCCCCTTTTTACTTTCTTCTTACCTCTACTTTCTTCTTCCCTTTAATCCTTCATTAAACTTAACTCTTTCCCCCCATGTGTGTGTTTTTATTTATTTTATCATTTAGCACCTTGGGTATCAGACTTGCTAGATTTTCTGGGCCTTTATAGTGAATGTTCCATGAGAGTGCAGAGCTTTGTCTCTTGTTTGCTGTATATTACAAACGTCTGTATAGCTAACCGTGATGTAAAGTGGTACAGAGTAAGCAAATGTATTATATTCTGGCTTTTCTGACTTTCTGTACTTCACTTCTTGTCTGATTGATTTCTCTCTCTTAGCTGTTTCTGTGGTTTCTGTTTGTGTTTGTGCCCCCCCCCTCCCAGGTAAGCTCTGTGTTGCAGGAGGTTGTGAAATATTCTGATATAGGTGCCTTGTACGTTTTTGTGGGTTTTTTTCTTTTGCAGTTGGTATTTACATTTTGTTCGCTTTCTGTCTCTCTCTTTTTCATTTTTCCCCTCTGTTTCCCAGTTTTCTCTTGTTTTCTAATCTCTTGTGTTTCCTTCCCATGTTTGCCCTTACATATTCCAAAACACTTCTACAATCATTTTGCCATTTGCCACTATGCTGTACTGAAACTCACTTCTTATTTCAGCAGTCTCACTTTTTCCCTTTGTGCTTGGTTATTTTCCTCTTTTTCTTTTGACGATTATTCATTTTTTCATTCTCTTCGTTTTCACAGTATTTCATCTCCTCATCTGGTCATTAGTGTTTTGACTATTTCTCAAGAGATTATAACTACCTGCTGATGGTCTCCCTGCATCTGCTTCCATGTTGTGTTAAGGAAAAAAATGATTAAAATATAGGAACAAGGGTCAGGAATATACTAAATGCTCTTCGTGTTTATCTCCTTTTGCTTCTTTTTCCTGCCACCAAAACATTCTTAAGTCTTCTACTAGATAAAATTATAAACCTGAATTTTCTCGGATCTCATAGGACTTAATGTGAAAATGCCTCAGCAAGACTCATCATCCTCTTCAGCTGCTGCTGCCTCTCAGAAACAAGAGCAACTTAAAAACGTAAAGTTGGTAGTTTTCTCTGTGGCTGCAGACCATCACAACAACGACTGGACTGAAGCCCCAACAACTCTGTCTAGTTTTGCCAGTAACACGCTTGGCACTGGCTCTGTCAAGAAGTTGGTAATCAAAAACTTTAAAGGTAACTTAATGATAATTTTTTTAAGAGTTCAGTTTTAGCTTTTTTCATACCCTGTTGCTGCTTTTTGTACCTTAAATTCAGAGAGGTACAGTTAATATTTTTCGAGGTAGTTAATTTTTAGAAGATTGGGAACATTGATTTTACAGTCTGGAGACCTGAATCCTGGCCCCAGTTTAACCGTGGAGTAACTCGTGGAGGCCTTTGGAAAATTACTCCACTCTTCAGTACTTTGTTTCTCTCTAAAATACATTTATGCCCTCCCTTACTGCTTGAAATACTCTAGGTTGCCACACCGTTGTAGAATACATTCTCTTCCATCTTTTTAGTGAGTGGATCTAGAATATTACTGAGAAAAGTTCTTACGTAGGGAGTCAAAAGGCAACAATTTGAATTTTTAATAAGTTACAGAACAGGTGGTAAAAGATTGTGCATTTGGACATAAACAGTGAAACCATAATAAGATCCTTTACTAGGAGTAGATTTTAAATTTTGAAGAAATGTTAATATAAAAATTAAAAACTCATGATAATCATGGTTTTTTTCATACAGTTTTTATTAGAATTAGCGTAATTTTTTCATATAATATTTTCATATACAATTCATAAAACAGAATCCTTGCATGGTATTTGGGCATTTTATAAACCAGTGTTTTCGATATCTTGTCAAGATTCTCTTTTTTTTAGTTTACAGGTTTTAAAGGGCATATTCCAACCCTGTTGCCATCTTTAGTTGTCAAGAAAAAAATTAACTTTTTTAAAATTTTAATTAATATTATTTAAAAACTTTTGTATTCAGTTATTTTCTGCTCAAAAAATAGTTTTCTAAGTACATGTCAAACAATCCAAAATTTATGAATAAGACGTCAAATTTTCTAGAACTTTTCAAAAGTAAATGTTTGTAACATTTTGCCCCTTGGTGTTTTGCTTTTTACCTTCTCTCCTTATCCAGAACCTAGTGCATGCTAGATTTATTATGCAGAAGTTTGACTTTAGACTGTTGAAGTTTCAAAAAGCAATCTTATTTTAGTGGCTAGGTAAGATTTCAAACAGCATGAATTATTTGAATTCATGTTATACTCATGCATTGTTGCATAGATTGAAAATTTTACTTTTTCCAATCTTTTTTGGTATATTTCAGCATTAGGGTGAGTTTAAGGAACTGAAATGCTTTGGTCTATGCATATTTTTTTCATTGTTTTAGTCAATATTACTAATTTGATCTGGGTTCTCATACTCAGGGCAGAGCTGTACCAAATATCTCTTAAAGTTATTGAAATAATTTTGACTGTTTTTTAAGTTTATTTGTTTTTAAGACAGAGAGCCACAGGCAGGGAAGGGGCAGAATGGAGGGAGAGGGAGAATCCCAAGCAGACTTCCCACTATCAGCACAGAACCTGACACGGGACTGGAATTCATGAACCATGAAATCATGACCTGGGCCAAAATCAAGAGTTGGAAGCGTAACCAATTGACCCACCCAGTTGCCTCTACAAATTTAATATTCCTGCATAAAGGATACACAAAATTTGCTGATCTGTTTCATATATTAAAATACTACAAATAAACTTAGAAAATATTCTGTTTTAGTGGGATGGAATATTGAAATAGTTCTGTAGTTCTTGGATAATAGTAAATTTTTTTGAGAATGAGAGAGTGAATGTGGTACAAAGAAAAATAAACTTAATACATATATATATATATATAAACATATACATGTAATTATAATTGTATAATATATATTATATATAATAAAACTTTGTGTATATTATATATAAGCCCTAATATATAATATGTTAATATATGTTATATATAATGATTAATATAATCATATTAATCATATTAATTATATTATATTAAATGTAAGGTAAATTTAGTTATATATAATTATTAATGGATATTAATAATTAACATATAATATATATTATATATAATATAACTTTATATATATTATATGTAACTTACATAGTTTCCCTTCCGAAGGGCCCACGTCTGGTTTTGATGGTTTTCTACCTCAGTTAATTTGTGCTTAATTTGTATTATTTTTCTTCTTATCTTAGATTCCCTTTATCTTTGCCAACTTCTAAGTATAACCTTATCATTTATTTGCAAGATTATTTTTGTTTAGTAATTTAAACATAAAAGTTTCTTGTTTTTTGTTGAGACTTTCTTTTACTAATTTTGTGCTGATATTTTTACTGAGGAGAAATTCGCAAAGAATGAATTGGACGTTGACTTTTAAAGTATACAGTTGTACACTTAGCACTTGACGGTATTATGTAACCACTGCCTCAGTTTAATTGTGAAATACTTTAATAGGTAGAAAATGAAAACCTGTGTTCACAAGCATTATGATTTCTCTGCCCCACTCCTTTTCCTTTCATTTCTGTCCTCTCTCTACAAGGCAGTCAGCTCTCTGATTTCTGTCCTTATAGATTTGCCTCTTCTGGATGTTTCATTCTATAATCTTTTTTTGCGCCTGGCTGAGTTCAGTTAGCATAGTGTTTTTGAAGTTCATTCAGGTTGTAGTATGTGTGAATGCTTCATTTTTATGGCTTAAATAAAATCCTATCATAGGATGTACATAGTGCCGTGAACATTTATATACGCTATTTTGTATGAATACCTGTTTTTCATTCTTTTGGATATACACTAGGAAGGGAAGTGTGGGGTCATATGGTAATTTTATGGTTAATGGAAGAACTGCTAAATTTTCCACATTCTCCCTACAATTTTATGTTCCTACCAGAGAAGTAGAAGGGTTCTGGTTTTCCACATCCTCTAAAAACTTGTTATATCCTTCTATTAAGTATAAAGTCGTATGTCATGATTTTGACTTGTATTAATCTATTACTATGTTGGGCAGCCTTTCATGGGTTACTTGGCCATTTGTATATGTTCTTGAAAATATCTATTCAAATCCGTTGCCTAGTAATTAATTGGTTGATACTCTTTTTTTGTGGATGAATTGCAACAGTTTTTCACTCTGGATGCTTCCTGCTTACCAGTTATTAGAAAATATTTTCTTGTATCCCGGTGGTTGTGTTTTGCTTTCTTTATTTTCTACCTTTGATCCACAAAAATTTTACATTTTAACTTAATGAACCCCAATAAATTATCTTCTGTCACTTATGTTTTGGTGTCATGGTGTGAATTAGTGCAAGTCCAAGGTCATGAAGATTTATCCCTTTGTTTCCTACTAAAGTTTTATAGATTTTGCTTTCATATTTACATTTATGTCTTCGATCCATTTGTAATTATGTTTTCATTATGACACTGACTTTCATTCTTTCATACCGTGGGTATCTTGTCGTAGTACGTTTGCTGAAGCGACTATTCTTAACCCACTGAATGGCCTCAACAAGCTTTGTTTAAAATAAATTCATTATATTATAAATGTATGAGGATATGTTACATATTATAGTATTTTGACATTGTCTCCCAAACAGTTATTCTATAAGCTTTCATTTATTTATTAGATAAACCCCTGCCACTGGAAAACTACACTGAAGAAACATGGCAAAAGTTAAAAGAAGCTGTACAGGCTATCCAGAATAGTATCTCTGTTAGATACAGCTTGGAAGAACTCTATCAGGTGTGTGTTATTTTTGGATACAGGTATTCACCAGTCATAATGGAATCAGGGTTTATAGTAATCATTGAATTATAATTCCTTGGATAATTTTTATCATCATGCATTATAATCATGGGATCCACCAAGATTACAATCATGCAGTACACTTTCTGTATTTATATTTGATTGATTTACTTAGTTACAATTATGTTGTGTATAATTATGTATGTGTGTGTGTGTATTATATATGTTATTAATATATTAATAATACTAACTATTATTATAATATGTATTAATTATTGTATTATATAATATAACCTTTTATATATAGATTATATTATATTATATTATATTATATTATATTATATTATATTATATTATATCTATTTATATTCTATTATATGTATATATTTATATTATATTATATTTATTATATTTATTATATTTATTATATTATATTATATTATCCATTTATCAGTTGATGGACGTTTAGGCCCTTTCCATAATTTGGCTATTGTTGAAAGTGCTGCTACAAACATTGGGGCACATGTGCCCCTATGAATCCTTTGAATAAACTGCTGTATCCTTTGAATAAACTCCTAATCATGCTATTGGTGGGTCATAGAGTAGGTGTATTTTTAATTTTTTGAGAAACCACCACATTGTTTTCCAGAGCAGCTGCACCAGTTTGCATTCCCACCAACAGTGCAAGAGGGTTCTTGTTTCTCCACATCCTCGCCAGCATCTGTAGTTTCCTGAGTTGCTGATTTTAGCCTCTGTGACTAGTATGAGGTGGTACCTCACTGTGGTTTTGATTTGTATCTAGCTGATGATGAGTGATGTTGAGCATCTTTTCATGTGTCTGATGGCCATCTGGATGTCTTCTTTGGAAAAGTGTCTGTTCATTCATTCTACTCAATTCTCCAGATTACTTATTTTTCACATGTTGAGTTTGCTAAGTTCTTTATAGGTTTTGGTTACTAACCCTTTATCCCGTATGCCGTTTGCAAATATCTTTTCCCTTTCTGTTGGTTGCCTTTTAGTTTTGTTGATTGTTTCCTTTGCAGTGCAGAAACTTTTTATCTTGATGAGGTCTCGATAGTTCAATTTTGCTTTTAATTCCCTTGCCAAGAGATACAGGAGTGCTGAAACATAGGGGCACTTGTACCCCAATGTTTATAGCAGCACGTTCAACAATAGCCAAATTATGGAAAGAGCCTAAATGCCCATCAGTTGATGACTGGATAAAGAAATTGTGGTTTATATACACAATGCAATACTACATGGCAATGAGAAAGAATGAAATATGGCCTTTTGTAGCAACGTGGATGCAACTGGAGAGTGTTAACGCTAAGTGAAATAAGTCATACAGAGAAAGAGAGAGACCATACGTTTTCACTCTTATGTGGATCCTGAGAAACTTAACAGAAGACCGTGGGGGAGGGGAAAGAAAAAAAAAAGAGAGAGGGAGGGAGTCAAAACATAAGAGACTCTTAAAAGCTGTAAACAAACTGAGGGTTGGTGGGGGCTGGGAGGGATGGGAGGGTGGGTGACGGGTATTGAGGAGGGCACCTGTTGGAATGAGCACTGGGTGTTGTATGGAAACTAATTTGACCATAAATTTCCTATTAAAAAATTCCCTTGGCTTTGGAGACCTGTTGAGCATCTGAGGTCCGCGCGGTTGTTGCCTGTTTTCTCCTCTAGGATTTTGATGGTTTCCTGTCTCACAGTTAGGTTTGTCATCCATTCTGAGTTGTTGTTGTTGTTGTTGTTGTTGTTGTTGTTGTTGTTGTTGTTGTTGTTGTTTTTAATGTATGGTGTAAGAAAGTGGTCCAATATCAATCTTCTGCATGTTGCTGGCCAGTTCTTCCACCACCATTTGCTAAAGAGACTGTCTTTTTTTCCAATAGATACCCTTTCCTGTTTTGTCAAAAATTAGTTGGCTATACATTTCTGGGTCCAATTCTAGGTTCTCTGTTCTATTCCAGTGTCTGTGTGTGTGTGTGTTTGTGCCAGTACCATACTGTCTTGATGTAGTAAATGCTGAAGTCTAGGATTTTGATGCCTCCTGCTTTGGTTTTCTTTTTCAACATTACTCTGGCTGTTTGGGGTCTTTTGTGGTTCCATACACATGTTAGGATTGGTTGTCCTGGCTTTGAGAAGAATGCCAGTGCGATTTTGGATGAGATTACATTAAACGTGTAGATTGATTAGGGTAGTGTTGACATTTTGACAATATTTATTCTTCCAGTCCATAAGCATGAAACGTTTTTCCATTTCTTTGTGTCTTCTTCACTTTCCTTCACAAGTTTTCTATAGTTTTCAGCATACACATCTTTTACATCTTTGGTTAGGTTTATTCCTGGGTATTTTATGATTCTTGGTGCAATTGTAAATGGGATTGATTTCTGGATTTCTCTTTCTTTTGCTTCATGATTGGTGTATAGAAATGCAACTGATTTCTGTACATTGATTTTGTGTCCTGTGACTTTGCTGGATTAATGTATCAGTTCAAGCAACTTTTTGGTGGAGACTTTCAGGTTTTCCATGTTAGAGTATCATGTCATCTGTGAAAAGTGAGTTTGACTTACTCTTTTGACAATTTTATGCCTTTCATTTCATTTTGTTGTCTGATTGCTGATGCTAGCACTTCCAACACAATGTTAAACAACAGTGGTGAGAGTGGACCTCTCACCGCTAAAAAGAACCTAGGCATACTTATGTAGCTCTGACAATTAAGCATTCAAAAGGCTGTATTACTGAAATGTAGCATCCTTTTTCTTTATTAAATGTGTCTTTGGCCATAAAGTTTTGGTTAGACTCTAGAACTCTTATAAGGTTGATTCTGAACGTTTTTGCCAGATGAATTCTTTGTTTAATGAGGAGTGAGAGCTTTGCACTATTTTTGGTGACTTTGCTGCAGTGGTCAGTAGGGTGCATTTCAATATAAACAAATGGTTTGTTTTATTGTTTGTTATAGGAATTGTAAGTCACACTTAATAAAATTGTGTTTCATTGTATCGTACACAATTTTAAAATTTATTTTCTGATTTTAAAATTTTAAAGAAAGATGGTAATCTTTTAAAAATTCTGAAAATTAAGACATGGTTTAACTTACGGTTTGAACAGCTAATTTCAGAGAATTATTTTTAAATTAAAGAAAGCTGATTACTATGAATGTCTTGGTGCTTAGAATTACTCATAAAGAATGGGTTTGTACATACTGATTGAGATGGAAGACTTTAAATTCATTTTCTTAGGGTTCAGATGCTGCAAATTTTGAAATAGCTTTTCCTCATTTAATAGTCATGACTATATTCATGACATTCCTGTTCACTTATTAAATCATGTAAAATAAGTTCATAATCGGTAGTCAGTATATCATCAACAGTTGTAGACAAAGTAACGTTATTTTGCATTTTTTCAACTTAAGCACAAAAATTTCATTTTTTCAGAGTGTTGAAAACCTTTGCTCCTACAATTTATCTGCAAACTTGTATAAACAGTTGAAGCAGCTTTGTGAACAGCACCTCAAAGCACAAATTCATCAATTCAGAGAGTATCCTTTTTTTCCTCTTTGAGTTGTTTCCTGTCTTTTGTCAAATTTTCCATGTCAGTACCTGTTGAGTGGAGTAATTTACTTGGTATATGGGATTAATGTTATTTTTGTTATCTTTGTGTTCTGTTTAAGACAGACATCCTTGGACCTAAGGTTATCAGTAAGCAGTTTTAAAATACTGTCTTTTAGAAGTCATATCTTCCGTTTGCAGAATGTGTGTTAATGTTAGAATGTAAAGTTTTTCTTAACATTACCTCATGGATTCTGTGGACAATGGCCCTTTTCTAAAGAAAATGGATAAATGCTGGCAAAATCATAGCAGACAAATGGTAGAGTATAGAAATTATATTTTTAGTTCAGAGAATTATCATGGAATGTGTTAAATGGTTCTGTAAATGAAAAAAATTCAAACTGTAGTTAGCCCATACTTTATTTAAAAGCTTCTGGAAGTACTTTTATGGTAGACCAAAATTTTCAATTCTTTAACGTTTTAATTTTAATTTATTTATTCGCTTACAATTAGGTGGTTTTTTTTCCAAACAGGTAATTATACTTTAGATGTAATTGAGTTTAACATTAATAGGAGCTTAAACAAGAGGCACGGAATATATGTCAGATTTAGTCTTACTAAATAGTGTGTGAAATTAGTAATTTATCATCTGAGTTTTAAATATACAGAGGAATGTATAGCAGAGCTATAAGAAAGCTATACTAAATAAGATAAATAAACTTATAAATACTTCAACGCAAAATATGCCTGTATTTTGAAAATGAAAATATGTAAATTGTGTTTGCTTTCGTATTTGGCAGAATAAAGCATACGATAATATGATATGTTGATACTATTATTAGATTTAAAAGTTTATTTACTGTATAAAAACAAAACTGCTGTGAGTTTAAATCTTCACTAATGGAAAACATTTCTCTCAGTTTCATATGTAAAGAATAAAAACTAGAATAGACTAAACAGTTCAATAAAATAGTGATACTGAAGAGTTTATAATTTTAAAATATAAAAGGAGGTCCCCACATGAATTATGATATGAAAGTATTTATCTAATTGTTTTTAACGAATTGCCAATCATATTGGCTGATTTAGTTCTTTGTATTTGGAGTTGTTATTCTCACTCCTTTCCAATAAGATGTGTCCTAAGTCATTGATGGCTCCCACATCCCATCTTTCTAGTTTTCTTTGTTTAAAAAAGTAATTGTGGGTCTTGGTTAAAAATGAGGGCTGTAATCCATATAAATACCAATTTCTTTTAACCTCCCCAAAACTGTTAACATGGCAAAATTCTCTCAACAGCATAATAACCCCTTCCCACGTTTCCAGATGTCCTCTGTAGTGTTAAAAGAGGAATCAGCAAAAGAGGTGCCATAAATGTTTTAAGTTAGAAGCAAAAAAAGTAGACATTTTCTAAAAACATAGTATTTATGGCTACAATTGTTGCTGATGTTAATTGTACAAGCATATTTTAAATCCTACACGGTTGATTACATCACTTAGAATGATGGTGAACTTGCCACAAAATTAAAAGTGTGTGAAATAATATGCCATGCATGTTCATTATTGCATGCAATATGTAAAAATCATTCTGAAAAATATTTCCTGGAAAATTCTTACTCTTTCAAGATACAGTTCAAAGGTGATCATTTCTTTCATGCTTTCTAGGCTATTCCACTCTGGTTTTTATTCCACCCTAGTTTTCTTTTGCTTCTCATTTGCTTTCTCCCATCTCTTTGTATTATAGCACTTAAAAGCATGTTTGTAATATAGCCCTTAAAAGGTGTGTTTTAAAGCATTAATGCTCTATTTCCTGTTGTAGATTATGAATTCTTTACCAAGTTTTTTGGCATAATAGAGTATCACATTGTGCAAGTTTAAGATGTACAGTGTGATGATTTGATAACGTTTGTATACTGCAAAATGATTGCTACGGTTAGAATTAGCTAATACCTCAATTACCACTTTTCATCATTACCGTTAACTTTTTGTGGTGATACCAGTTAAGTATCTGTTCTATTAGCAACTGCCAAGTATCTTTCCAGCACATATGGTGATTACCTTCATCACCATGCTTTACATTAGATCTCCAAAATTTATTCATATTACAAGTGAACGTTCATGCCCTTTGGTAACTTATTTTAAAATGTAAATGATTAAAAACCTTATTTCTTACAAATTAATTACATTTTCATTAATATGTTCGTAGAACTTGAATTTAATACCTAAAGTTTGTCAGTTTAGTTTTTTAGTACGGTAAGTATAGCAGATATTTACACTGGTGATAATTTCTTTGGTTTCGTCAATACTTTTTAACAAATAGAAGGGGACTTGAGACAATACTGTGTGAGAACTGCTCTTCTTATATATGCTCACATCGCAGTAATTTGTCACCCAGCCCGTATATTCATAATAAAGAAGTTTGTACATAACAGTGTATTCATTATAAAGAATTCTCTTCCTGCTGTGTGTGTTTTTAAATAAAAGCGGTGAAATGTTATATTTGTACACGGCCTTGGTCTTCGTAAGTATTGCTGTTAATTTTTCATATTTCCTCTTCTTTTACGGTACGGCTCTGTCTTATATTTTCAGTCTGCTGAAAATATATATGTAGGCATTTGGATTTCAAAGATTTGTTGAGCAAACTATACTTACCAGTAATATTCACATATCAGCAGTTTTTACATAAAATAATCCCTGAATACATTTTCTTTATATATTTCTATTACTCTTTATTATTTAAGAACTAGCAGTGTAGAAAAGAGTGAAAAATTTGAAAGGTTATCTTTACAAGAGAAATAAATACATTATTGCCCATGTTTGATTGAGAAGAATGTTATAAATTATGTGCTTTTCTTAAGAGTTAAGTTTTTGTTTGATGGAATGGTAATTTAACCAAAAAATCTTTGAGACGTAATGTTTTACCTTTATTTTTTTTATTTCTAACAGAGCATGATTTAGGAACATTTTCTGTTCCTAGATAGAACTTATGCTTTTCAATACTTGATGTGTCTTCAATTTGGTAAGATGCAAATAATTACTTAAAAAACTGTTACATGTGATTTATAATCACGTCCTTTATCTTCTGAGAGAAAACATAATAAGAGAAAAATCATTTTCAAAATGTGTATTTCTTTGTATCATAAAACGTTGACTTTTTTTTAAAATGACATTTGAGGTCATGGTAACACAGTTTTAAGTGTTAATTGATAATTTACCTCAATTTAAAAACCTGTCTTAATTAGGAAACATACTAGTTCTAGAATCTAATCTAGGATACGGAACCACGTTTGAAATATTTCGTTATAAAAAACTAGAAGGTCACTAAGTTGATATAATGTCGTATATTAATACATTGTGCTTATTATGAAGGCCTAAAAATCGAAGGCAAGTTCAGAAGCTTTGGCGTCCTAAATTTTGCTTAATTTTTAAGAAATTACTGAATTATACATGTCATCCACTGTGCCTTATTTACACTGAAATCTATTTATTGATTTCAGACCATCAAAAAACACAACAAAATATTTATCCAACTGTAGATACCAGTGAATTTAACATCAATTGATATCTTGTTTTGACTGGGAAATGCTATATTACACAGAAGTGTAAATGATGGGAACAATATAAGCCAAAATTAAGGCAGATTTTTTGTTTGTTTTAGGGATATGGGCCTTGAATATTCAAATCATATATATTTGTGATCAGAATGTTCGTAGCAGGACCATAGTATGGAATTCTTGGTGATGAGAAAGAAAGAAATGGCGAAATGGTTGATCGATGTCTGATTCAAAGGCTCTGAACTATGCTTTCTGATTTGCGGGTAAGTAATCCTTAACTTTCATTAAATCGAAACTGATTTCTAATGTGATATCTTAAAGCTAACTTTTAACTAAGTTTCTTTTACATATTCCAATTATTAGATTTACCAAGACTCTTTTTGAGAGTAAATTCTTAGAGAAACAAGCAGGTTCTATGCAGCAGAGGGAAGGAAGCTAGTGCAAAAAAAAGAGGCTCTGAAATCAAGATGATAACTATAAATTCTTTCAATATCCATAGAAAAGATTATTAAAATGTAAAGAACCATGTTTCTTTATAATTCTTATAAATTTTGACAAACCTTTCTTCCTGACAATTTTTTTTCTTTTTTCTTTTTTTTTTTTTTTTTTCTTTTCGTCAGTTATGCTAAAGATTTGTCTATTTTGTGGATCTTTTCAAATAAGCAACTTTTGGTATGGTTAATTTTTTTTCTATTGTTTTTTTCTCATTTCTCTCTCATTAAATTCTATGCTAAATATTGTTTTCTCATTTGCTTTAGGTTTACTTTGATCTTTTTCCAGTGTCTTTAGGTAGAAAGTAGGGTTTTTTTTTTTTTAATTTATTTGTTTTGAGGTGTTTGTTTTTCTGATGTAATTATTTATAACCATAAATTTTCTTCTAAGTAATGTGTTAGCTGCCATATTAAATTTAGGTATGTTCTAGCCTCGTTTTCACCTACTTAAGGTACTTGTAGTTTCTCTTTGATTTCTTCATTGACACCTTGATTATTGAGAAATGTGTGGTATGATTTCCACATAGTTGTGACTTTCTCAAATTTTCTTATTTTCCCATGTTTCACTCCATTTTGATGAATGAGCACAGTTTTTATAATTTCATTCATTTAAAATTTATTTGCTTGTTTTGTGACTTGATGGAGTCTGTCTTGCAGAATATTCTGTGTGCACTTTGAGCAGAAGTGTATTCTGTTGTTGAGTGGAGTGTTCTATAATACTTTCTCGTGTTTAGTGTTGTTAAAGTATCATGTTAACTTGCTGGTTTCTGTCTGAGTACTCTATCCATTATCTTGGATATAATATATGTTCTTTTATATATCATGTACGTTCTGTATGTACTGTACATCATAGATCTGTATGTAGGCAAGTCATCAGCTTTTGTTGAATTTTCAGTGTTTCTCTTCATTTATAACAGCCCTTTGCTTTATGTATTTTATATTTTTGTTTGGTTATGTTAAATTTTCAAACCATGGATTCCAGTTACAAGCTGTAACCAGTTTAATAATTCCTGACATTCTGACTTGATAGAAACAAACTGACCATATAGCTGTGCCTTTCAAGGATATGATAGCTGTGTCTTTCAAGGTTATGAAACTAAATTGATTTAAAAGACGAATGTTTTTGTTTGCTTGCTACAAAAACTTTGTAACTTCCGTTCTTTAAGTCCCATGATTCTTAAAATAGGAAGGTTAAAATTTTATTTTCAGATTCTGGGTGTCTTACCACATCAAGAAGCTCCTAGAAGAGAAGTAGACAGAGTTAGAACCTAACCTATGCCTTAACACACAGTAAGAATCCGTATGTTTGTATTGTGTATGTAATTTCTATATACCATATTCTATACACTTTGATTTTGCTTTACTTAGATCAGAAATTATCAGGGACACCTGGGTGGCTTAGTCAGTTAAGCGTCTGACTTCACCTCGCCTCAGGTCATGTCTGTGCTGATAACTCAGGCATGGAGCTGCCTTGGATTCTGTGTCTCCCTCTTTCTTGCCCCTACCTGATCGTGTGCATGCTTTCTCTCTCTCACCGTATCTCAAAAGGTAAATGTAAACAACTTTTAAATTGTCGTATGATAGGCTTAAATGATACAGTTCTCACCTTTTTGCTTAGTTCCTGCCTTTCTCCTTTCTTCATTGTATCAAAAAGATGGGAAGGCCTGACAAATAAAAATTTCTCATAAGTTTATTTTTTGAGTTTTTGGATGAGTGGGAAACTTTAGAAAATTTGTGGTGGTCTTGTTAATTAGAGATAAATAGTAATTTTTATGTAAACTAGGTGGTTTATTATTATCACATAGTTTCCTGTAGTTATGTAATGATAATTATAACTCTGAATCAGCAGTTCATGCAATGAAATTCAATCTCATGACGACCAAACTACAAATTTTATGGCACTCATCATGCATAACAGTGTTAAAACAGAAATCAGACAGATGACAGTAAGGTATGCAGAAGGATTTGGAAAACCGTTTTAACTCTTCCATTATGAGAATCTTGCAGTGATTCTAAACTCATTTTTTTTAACCAGGAAACAACTGATCACTATGCTAGAAAAGCAGCTTCTAGGTGAACACTTATCAGCAGTTCTTCAGAAAGGGTAAATGAGAATATGTATGTTTGAGAAGGCATTATGAAAGAAAATTAATTGTATTTTTTTACATTTTTAATAATTTTAATTATTAATGCGTTCTGTGTGTAAGGTCTTCCTTAAAATGATTGAATAAAACCAGATGCAATTTTTTTTTTCTCATTCTCTCATTTTGCCAAGCAGTTGTGTCATGTAGTATATTCAGGGATTTTTATAAGAATACTAAATGAAGTTACACATATCCCTTGAGATAGTAATGTGCTAAAGCTTTATTTTTGGCTGATGTGTTTAAAAATAGTCTGTATTGTTACCTTGTTTCTGGTTGTTTTAAAATCTTAGATTGTAGGTTAGGGCTCTCGAGCACATATTTTGCTTCTGGTATTTTCCCTTTTCCTCACGTAAGGGCAACATTTGTTCAACAATTTGTGATGAGCTTTTGCTTCGTGGTGCAAAATAAATGGATTCCATACAGGACATACTTTTTAGAAAACCTTATTAAATGAGTGCATGTAAACTAAAACCTGACGTTGAAAGAAGTACATTATTGAAAGGAGAGTCTGTGTCCAGTGACCTCCCACAAGGAAAAGATTCAGGCGTGATCATAAACGGAATCCTGGTGTTGCTGAAGTATACTGAACAAGGCTTTAGGGAATAGTGAATGTTACTTTAAACTGGAGAGAGTAAGTGTAGTTGATCACATTGGCCTTTTGAAAACTTGGATTGTATTCTAGATATGATTAAAATCTTTTCGAGCATAAAGAGCATGTAGGAGAATACTGTAGTAACTTTTTAGAGAGACGGAGCCTTGATTTTATGGTTGAAGAAGGGAGAATGTCTTATTAATTAAGGTAATTTCATTGTTGGGAAAGGACTTTTTCATATGTTAATCCAGAGTATTGTATAATTTTAAGTTTTATTCCTGTCCACAGTATACATTTGGTTATTATTTTTCCTTATCACTTGAAGTGCCTTGTAAATAAACTAACTTTAAATACATAAAATTTAACTATATTTTAATTTATCTTATTTCATCTCTTTCCATCTCGTTTCCTTCCATGTCATTTAATCTCATTTCATTTCACTTGAAGAGAGAGTGACCCTGACGAGAGGGCCAAAGGGAGAGAGAGAGAGAATCCTAAGAAGGCTCTACACTTATTGTTGAACCTGACACAGGCTCAGTCTCATGACCCTGGGATCATGACCTGAACCACTGAAATCCAGAGTTGGATGTTCAGCTGACTGACCCAACCAGGCACCCCTAACTATTTATTTGACAACAGAAATATAGAGTGGGGAGAGCACCAATACGGTTAATTTTTCTATTAGAAGGAAATTCATATCATCAGAAAGGTATTTCAGATCTTTGAAATTAAAATGAACTAGAGTCAGAGAACTCATAATTAAAATTTTTCTATCATATTATTATTATTATTATTATTATTATTATTATTATTATTATTATTATTATTAGGAATATGAATGCAGCTGAGTGAGGTGTCCAGGATCACCCTCAAGTTCAGCAATTTGCTAAAAAGTACTCCCAAGAATTCAGAAAAGATAACGATGAAAATGTAAATTTGAATCATCAAAGAGAAGAGGATCATAGAACAAAGTCCAGGCATGAACTTTCAGTTGTCTCTCCCCACTAGGGTTGTATGGACAGAGCTTAATCTCCCAGAAATTGTGATTGACAGCATGCATATAGTGTTGCCAAGTAGGGAAACTCCCATCACATGGATGACTTTCAGCATGACTGATCTTAGTGTCCAGTCCCTTCAGAGATCAGTCTGGTATTTCCTGGCCCAAACCCCCCACCATGAGTCACATTTTACCATGAACTGTGCAGCATGGCCCATTGCCCCCCAGTAAGTAAAATTTTTTGCTGCGTGGTATTCAGAGAGTTTACTGATTACATTCCAGAAGCTGTATAAAGGCCAGACTTTTCTTTAAGCAAGAGATACCCTTTACTGCACAATAATAGAATGGAATTAGATAAAATTAAAATAATTGTGTTTCTAATCTTAGAATAGAGTAATACTGTAAGCCCCACATATGACTTACGGACATTTTCACTCTTCTAGGAAACATCTTTGGGATGGGTTTCTACAGGTATAACAGGTGTTTGTCCTTGAAAACCAGTGGTGTTTGTTTGTTTGTTTGTTTGTTTGTTTGACCTACTAAATAGATTATTGTTTCTGTGGTAACAGAAAAATGTGCATATCTACAAGGCTTTCCACATAGTTTGTGAAGCACCTGAATTAAGGAGAGGATTCTCAGTAAGAATGAGGAAATGTTTTAGTTTTTTCACTGCTGAATGGACAGATGGACGTATTTTGGATTGGAGAAAATTTGTGAACTGTTGCTTATTAGTGGAAAGAAAAATTCTTGTTTATTAGGATTCCAGATAGTAGTAAACTTCATGGATGCCTATTTATGGGTTAACCATCGTGTACATTCTCTGTATCCTTTCATACCTACATTTCTTCTGGGCTTGCAGTCCTTGCAATAATTAAGCTGATGGTCAGGGAACGAAGACTGATTCTAACAGGGGTGTTAGGCAGACATTTCAGAAGACAAATCACCCATTAGAACATTAGGTATCCCCGAGAAGTTATGAACTAGAAGTGATTTCTGGATCATCTTAATACAAATATTCTTACAAATCTTGGCTTATTTATAGGATTTCCTTACTTAAAAGTAAATTTCTCCTTAGAAATGTTATAGGTCCATTGTATCTCAGGGTTTCAGTTGAAGCATTTGTAATTATGTGCAGTCTTATGTAGATCCTCACATTTATATTAAATAAATTCATTCTTAGTAAATTTTTCTAGCTAAAATGAAGTCCCATATCTCCCCCTACCTTCAGTATTCACTAAATACTGACTGAAGATATTTAGGGTACAATTTACTGCAAAGTGAAGGTTCAGAGAGATGGTTGGATCCAGAGAAAACAAAACAAAACAAAACCCATCCCATGAGTTCATCTACACAGAGGTCATAATAATGGCAAAAATTAAAAGATAAAAGTCTTTCAAGATTCTAGGATATGTGCTGCTGAAATGAGCACGATCTTTCAACATTCTGAAGAAAATTGTTTTCCAAACCAGAAAGTCTACAAGATGCAGCCTTGTTTTATTAATCTAAAATTATGTCTGAGAGATACAGGAAGTATACATTTATAAGCCAACAGTGAAGTACTGTTACTTCAGATTGTAAATGTCCTGTTTTGGTAAACATACATAACTTAAACGTCACCGTTTTCACTATTTTTAAGCATACATTTCAGTGGCAGTAATTTCATTCACAATATTTGGAGCCATCAGTACCATCCACCTGCGGAACCTTTTAGGAATAGGAATCGTGTATGAGCTAAACAATGCACTGTAAATATTTGATGCTTGCATTAAAAAAAATTTTTTTCAACGTTTATTTATTTTTGGGACAGAGAGAGACAGAGCATGAACGGGGGAGGGGCAGAGAGAGAGGGAGACACAGAATCGGAAACAGGCTCCAGGCTCTGAGCCATCAGCCCAGAGCCTGACATGGGGCTCGAACTCACGGACCGTGAGATCGTGACCTGGCTGAAGTCGGACGCTTAACCGACTGTGCCACCCAGGCGCCCCTTTTTTTTTTAATTTTTTTTGATGCTTGCATTTTAAATTGTTAACTATTTTCAATATAAATGTAGTTACAGTGCAGAAAATATGGCAAGTGGCTCTGAAAATGCCTTATTGAGTTATTTGGTGTATTAACTACCTGAACTGCAGGAACAGCTAGCTGCCACTCCAGTGGGCTGCTTGCTGCATCTTGGAAGCATCTTTATCCCTGCACACTGTGGGAAGTGCTTGCATATGCCTTTTGCAACCTCCTTGGTACTGCGTTATCCTTAGCGGGCAAGCTGCCTAGAGATGGGGCAGCTGGATGTGGCTGGAGCGTTTCTTAGCCTGGGAAAGAGTACACACTGCTTTGCGCCACAGACTTATCCCACCAAGATCCCAGAAGCAGTGATGTTGGGCAGCTCCATGCCCAGGCCTAGAACCAGAGGGGCTGCTGATAACTGTAGCACATGACAATCCAAGAGGACCAGAGGAACATCAACCAAGAGAAGGTGGTGCCTGCTCAATAAACTTGGGAAGGCGTGGCTGTACTGAAGGCCAGGAACCATGCTTTGCGGTGTCACAGCAAAGGCCCAAGACACAACAGATTGCACCTCTTAAGGATCTTCCTATGCATGATGAACATGCTGCTGTACCTCCCTGGGAAGCAAACAGTAAGCATCCTCCATTTACCAGGTGGATAAAACACAAGAATAGACTGGAAAAGGCCAGATGAATCTAAAAAAAAAAAAAAATCATGAAAATGTGCTGGCTTTCAATTTAGCTTTTACTTTACCTCGACCAAGAAAACCACTGGTATCTCTTGATTATCCAATGGCTAGTAGTTTTGAGTCACCACACATTACGGACATATCAGTTGTACTAGAAGATGGAAACCCAATGAATGTTAAAGAAGTCCTAGATTATCATGAGGATATTGACACATACGTTAGGGAAATGGAGATTAAATGTAAACCTAAAGGGGCACCTGGGTGGCTCTGTCAGTGGAGCTTAAGTTAAGTGTCCAATTTGGGCTCAGGTCATAATCTTGCAGTTCATTAGTTCGAGACCCGCTTAGGTCTCTGTCCTGACAGAGCAGAGCCTGGAGCCTGCTTCGGATTCTGTGTCTCCCTCGCTCTCTGCCCCTCCTGCACCTGTGCTCTGTCTCTCTGTATCTCAAAAATGAATTCAATGTTAACATTTTTTTTAAATGCAGGCCTCAAGTGGGTTACATGAAGAAATCTGTAAGACCACATAAACAGTTTGACGGCTGTGCTTGTGGACTGGTTTAAATGGGAGAATAGTACAAAGCACAGAATGAGACCCAGCATTTGGCTGTGAACTATATTGATAGATTTCTTTCATCAGTGTCTTTGTGCAGGAAATCTACACCTTCTGGGCACACTTCCATGCTGTTAGCCTCAAAGTTTGAAGAAATATACCTACTTGCACCAACAGTAAATCAGTTCTCCACCATAACTTGTCCACCAGCAGTCTGCAGACTGCAAAGTTGAAAGTTTAGCAATGTTTCTGTGAGAATTAAGTTTGATAGATACCATACCTAAAGTACTTGCCATTACTAGAGCAGCCTTTCATTTCACACTCCACACAGCCACAGGACAAAGCTGCCCTAAATAATGAGTTCAAAAGACTGGAACTAATATCCTGGAGTTGGTCATACGTCTGTGGGTCCATGTCTGGGTTCTGTCTTCTGTTGATCTGAGTGTCTGTTCTTGTGCCAGTGCCATACTGTCTTGATGATTAGAGCTTTGTAGTATAGCCTGAAGTCTGGGATTGTGAGGCCACCTGCTTTGGTTTTCTTTTTCAAGATTGCTTTGGCCATTTGGGGTATTTTCTGGTTCCATACAAATGTTAGGATTGTTTGTTCTAGCTCTGTGAAGAATGCTGGTGTTATTTTGATAGACATTGCATTGAACATGTAGATTGCTTTAGGTAGTATTGACCTTTTAACAATATTTGTTCTTCCTATGGAGCATGGAATCTTTTTCCATTTTTTTTGTGTCTTCTGCAATTTGCCTCATAAGCTTTCTATTGTTTTCAGTGTATAGATTTTCTGCCTCTTTGGTTAGATGTATTTCTTGGTATTTTATGGGTTTTTGGTGCAACTGAAGATGGGATCAATTCCTTGATTTCTATTTCTGTCGCTTCACTGTTGGTGTATAGGAATGCAGTTGATTTCTGTGCGTTGATTTTATATCCTGCAACTTTGTTGAATTCATGAATTAATTTTTGTAGTTTTTGGTGGACTCTTTTGGGTTTTCCATATAGAGTATCATGTCGTCTGTGAAGAGTGAATGTTTGACCTCCTCCTGGCTGATTTGGAAGGCTTTTATTTCTTTGTGTTGTCTGATGGCAGAGGCTAAGACTTCCAATACTATGTTGAGTAACAGTGGCGAGAGAGGACATCCCTGTCTTGTTCCTGACCTTAGGGGGAAAGCTCTCAGTTTTTCCCCATTGAGGATGATATTAGCATTGGGTCATTCATATATGACTTTTATGATCTCGAGGTATGCTCCTTCTATCCCTACTTTCTTGAGGGTTTTTATCAAGAAAGGATGCTGTATTTTGTCAGATGTTTTCTCTGAGTCTGTTGAGAGGATCGTATGGGTCTTGTCCTTTCTTTTATTGATGTGATGATTCACATTATTTGTTTTGTGGATATTGAACCAGCTCTGCATCCCAGGTATAAATCCCACTTGGTTGTGGTGAATACTTTTTTTTAATGTATTGTTGAATCCAGTTGCCTACTATCTTGTTGAGGATTTTTGCATCCATGTTCATACTTTTTAATGTATTCTTTTAATGTATTTAATGTATTTTTAATGTATTGTTGGCTAACATCTTGGTGAGGAATTTTGCGTCCATGTTCATCAGGGAAATTGGTCTATAGTTCTCCTTTTTAGTGGGGTCTCTGGTTTTGGAATCGAGGTAATGCTGACTTCATAGGAAGAGTTTGGAAGTTTTCCTTCCATTTCTATGTTTTGGAACAGCTTCAAGAGAATAGGTGTTCACTCTTCGTTAAATGTTTGGTTGAATTCCCCCGGAAAGCCATCTGGCCCTGGACTCTTGGTTTTGACAGAGTTTTTATTAGTGATTCGATTTCCTTACTGGTAATGGGTGTGTTGAAATTTTCTATTTCTTCCTGTTTCAG
>NW_023397571.1:0-22828 GCF_007474595.2 Lynx canadensis | reverse complement strand
ATAAATAAACAAACACAGAAAATAAATACAGAAAATAAATAAATAAAATTACACACACACACACACACACACACACACACACACACAGAGTGGTTGTGAGAGAGGGTAGGGCAGAGATCGAGGGATTTTAAAGCAAGCTACAGACTTACCAAAATTCAGCAGAGGGTCTCTATTCAAAGAACCTGGGGTTCTGATTTTAGTTGAAGAGTCATCCTCAAATGACTGATTCAGTTACACGCCACAATTTAGGGAGTCTTTTAGAGAGTGTATTGTCATGCGTACGGTAGTTTTCTTCTTCCTTAACTAGCAGATGATTGTAATTACATGTTTTGTGTGTGATCATGATAGGTATGACCTCCGAGGTGAATGATGCATAAAAGTGGAGAGAGTGGTATTCCTTGTCTTGTTCCTGATCTCCAAAAACCTACTTGCAGAGTTTACCTTTGAGTTTGACATTAGAGGTAGGGTTTCATGTATGACAGGTGCAGGCTTGAGGAATGTTTCATTGAAGCCTACTGTGTGGAGAGATTTTACTTAGAAATTATGTATTCTTTTGCCACATGCTCTTTCTGCATCTATTGTAATGCTCACATTGTTTTTATCTTTTGTTTGTTAGTGTGGATATCACGTTGATTGATTGGTGAATAATGAAGTGTTCTTATATTCCTGGAATCAAACTCCTTGCTGTCTATTCATGTATTGTTGAATATGTTTTGCTAATATTCACTTTTGGTATTTGCATCTATATTCTTGATAGAAATATGCCTGTAGTTTTCTTTTTTGTTCGTGTCTGTATCTGCTTTGGAATCATGGTATTCTTAACATGCTGAAATGAGTGTAGTTCTATTATTTTCCTCCCACTCCTTTGGAATAGTTTCAGAGAAGGTAAAACGTGGTCTCATGTACACCAAATTTCTGCCAAAAGCATTGGCTTTTTAAAAAAAAATTAATGTGTATTTTATTTTTAAGAGAGAGAGAAGGGAGAAAGTATGAATGGGGGAGGTGAAGACAGAGAGACACACACACAGAACTAGAAGCAGATTCTAGGCTTTGAGCCATGAGCGCAGAGCCTGGTGTGGGTCTCTAACCAAGGGACCAGGAGATCATGATTTGCGCTGAAGTCAGATGCTTAACCAACTGAGCTACTCAGGTGCTCCAGTGTATTGGTTTTAAATGAGCAAACCCACTTTGTGCAAACAGGAATGACAATTTACATCATGAGAGCCCCAGTTTGAGAACTGAAATAGAAACACTCAAAAACCTTCTGAGAAATTTAAATGACAAAATTATCCTCTTAATTGGGGAAAAGGATAGGCACAATTTTGAAAGTAAATGAATAAACATTGATATGACATAAAGCTAATAGAGAAATATGTTATATAAAATTATCAAATGTCACAGTGATATTTTAAATGCAGGGAATAGTATATAGACAACTTGGGTGATATTCTTTCAAGGTGTTGGTGGCAGATTACAAACCAAAGCTATTACAAGAAACAAAATTGTATAATAATTCTCAATTTTAAAAATTACAAACCTGACAACCAGGAATATATGATAACCTCAAGTTCTCAAAAATCAAGTAGAGGTAAAGCAATGTTCATTCAAAGTGCCTGGCTGCCTCACTTATTAGAGTTTAAGACTTTTATCTTGTAATTATGATTGAAGTACAAATAGGCTATAGAGCCTAATAGGAAAAAATACATATTGCAAATAAGATATATAGGGCATTTAATTTGAAAAATAACTTAAAGGCCCAATCCTATTCTACCTGAAGAAACTTAATAGGTCCTCTGAAACATTAAAGATGGACTATTTCCCAGAAAGATACCCATGGACATCAGAGACCAGAATAGATGGTTAACATCATACCTTGTCAAGGAATTAACAATTAAAACCACAATGAATGCCACCTCAAACCTGTTTGAATGACTAAATTTAACAACACAAGACAGAACTGATGTTGGTAAGGATGCAGAGAAAAAAAGACCCTCTTTCACTGTTTACGAATATAAACTGGTGTAGCCACCCTAGAAATTCTATGGAGGTATCTAAAGAAAATAAACATAGACCTGAACTATGAACGAGCAATTGTACAATTACATTTTTAACCAAGGAAAAAAATACAGATGCCAAGTGACACATGCACAATTTTGTTAATAGCAGCATTATTAAAAAAAAAAAAAACATAGCTAAAAGGTGAAAGAGTGCTAATGTCCATCAACAGATGAATGGTATATACTGGAGTTTTACTCAGTCATTGAAAACAATGAAATTCTGCCATTTTCAGTGGTGTGGTTGTCTGTATAATGTAGTATACTGCATGAAATAAGTCAATCAGACAGAAAAATATCATGGGGTTTTACAAGTATGAGACTTAGAAACAAAAGAAATGAATATATGAGAAGAAAAAAAAAGACAAGGGGAGTCCCACAAGGGACTCTTAACTATGGAGAGTAAAATGATGGTTAATGGAGGAAGGTTGGTGGGGTCAAGGAAGAATGAGTCATGAAAATTAAGGGAGCCACTTGTTAGGGTGAAAAGTTGGTGCTGTATGTCTGAGATAAATAACTAAATTTGACTCCTGAAATCAAAATATCCCCGAATGTTCACAAAGTGGAGTTTCAAGGTAAATTTCAGACAGAGAAAAACCCCATGAATGACAAATATAAATGATATAAAAGTCAACTGATACTCATGTCATTCAAAATGATGTCCAATTCAATATTGCATCAATGAAGTTATATAAATCTAATAGAAGCTAAATTGTAATAAGTATGTTTTCAACCCGTGAGGTGGAAATTAAAGGTCAGCTGTTAGAGGAATCATGAAAAACTTAGAAATGGGTGCAATAAAAACAACACGTTTCCTAAGAACTAAAGTCTGTGAAGGTACTCAAAGGTAAAACAATTCATGAAAGCATAGAAATAGGAAACACAACACAGGAACTAAGTGGTATGGTACCATGTTATGGTGGTAGGGAAATTTAGTGACATAAAGGTATACTTGAAGAAAATGGAAAGATGAAGTAGTAACGTATCTTTACACATGGAGGAACAAGGACAATCAAGAATGTCAGAAGAAAGGAAACTACATTTCAGAACACAAAGAAATGACATAAGTGCCCAGAAAAACTATTCAAACTCTCTTTGAAGTACCTATGAAAATTTCAACCATATGCTAAAACGGACAAAACCATCAGCTCTCCTGACTGAGCAAACTGACATATCAGGCAAAGAAAAACAGAAAGGAAATAGAACTCACAATGACTGTTGTGACATTCACAGGTTTTCAGGAATTACTGTGAACAATAGCTATACTCCACCACAAGGAATTGCTGAGAAATATTGAATAAACTCCCACACAGACTGTACAAATACTATATCTTAAATACATAGAAGACATGAAAAAAAAAGGTAAGGAGATTGAATGTCACATGTGGAACCCTTCCTTAGTGGAAAGCCCATGACCAGAATGTATCCTGGTGAATTGTAAATTATTTTTAAAGAACCATTAACATTAAACCTATGTGCATCCTCCACAAAGTGCAAGATGCTACATTTCCTACCTCATGTTAGGAGGTCTGGTTTGCAATACCAGAACATTACACTAAAAATAAATTAATAAGAGAATGTGTAGAGAGTCATAACATTAAGGAATATCTATTGAAAATGCCTCATAATGGACACCTGAGTGGTTAAGTGATTGAGCGTATGACTTTGGCTCAGGAACTACAGATATATGATCCCCTGTGGAAGAACATAGAAGACTAATAAACAATGAGGTAAGTAAATGAAGCAGAACACAGGAAATATGTTATTTGTTACCATACTAAAGATGAATATAGAGCAGTTAAACTTATGGAGAAAAAGTTGTCATCTCTTCTCTTTCTTCACAATTTATTTATGAGGGTCATTTTTCTATGTGATAAATCTGGCTAGGGATTTATCACTTTAATGACTTGATTCAGTTTACCTTCAGTTTAGTTGTTGATCTTCTGTTCTGGAAGTTTTTCTTTCCTTATTTCTATATAGTTTATTTTTGCTCTATTCTTTATTGTTTCCTATCTTCTGCCAGGTTTAGCCTTTATTTGCTGTTTGTTTGTTTGTTTGTTTTTCTTCACTGATAGGTGTTAGGTTACATTTCCTTTCTGAGCCTTTCTTCATTTTCATGTAGGCATGTATTCTTATACTCTTTATGGCCATATATCTTCACCCCTAATTTTCAGACAGTTATGTTTTAATTTGTTTAGTTACCTGATATTTTTCAATTGTTTAATTTCCTCATTAAACCATTAATTCTTCAGTAGGATCTTCTTTAACCTTCCTGTGTTTGTGATATCTGCCTTTGTTTTTTTCCCCTGTGGTTGACTTAAAGTTTAATAAGATTGTGGTCTGACAATATGCATGCTATAGAATACAGTTTTTGAGGAAAGATTGTTACCATATGGGTGATCTGTAATCAAGAATGTTCCCTGGTCACTTGAAAGGAATGTGTGTTTGCTATTTTAGAAGGAAATGGGAATATATATTTTAAATCCTTTGTTTCATCAAAGCCATTGCTGACTAGCTTTTTTTTTTTTGCCTTGATGATCTGGTTATTGCTGTAAGGGGGGTATTCAAGTGACCTCTGTTATTATTATTAATTGCTCTATGTATTTGGGGGGTTCTATTGAGGAGCATCAACATTTGGAACTTTTTAATCCTCTAGATGAGTATACTTAATTATGATCGTGCCCTTCTTCATGTCTTGTTGCAGCTTTTGTTGTAAAACCTTCTTGTTCGCTATAAGAATAGGGATTCTGGTTTCTTTTGTTGTATATTAGCATAATAGAAATGTTTCAACTTCTCTCTTAACTATGAATGTTCCTGAAGGTGTACAAGTCCCCTGTGAGCACATGTCCTTGGGCCTTGTTTATTATGGATGCTGTTAACCTAGCTTAAATTGGAACAATTAGTCAATTTCCATTCAGAGGGATCATTGGCAGATATGAATTTAAGGCTGTTGTGTTAGCTGTAATTTCTGTTTTCTGGTGAAGCTCCTTGTTCATTTCTAATCTAGTTGCTTTTGGTCTCTCTCTCCCACTCAAAGAGTGTTCTATCTATCTATCTATCTATCTATCTATCTATCTATCTATCTATCTATCTATCTATCTATCTATCATCTATCTATCTATCTATCTATCTATCTATCTATCTATCTATCTATCTATCTATCTATCTATCTATCTATCTATCTATCTATCTATCTATCTATCTATCTATCTATCATCTATCTATCTATCTATCTATCTATCTATCTATCTATCTATCTATCTATCTATCTATTATCTATCTATCTATCTATCTATCTATCTATCTATCTATCTATCTATCTATCTATCTATCTATCTATCTATCTATCTATCTATCTATCTATCTATCTATCTATCTATCTATCTATCTATCTATCTATCTATCTATCTATCTATCTATCTATCTATCTATCTATCTATCTATCTATCTATCTATCTATCTATCTATCTATCTATCTATCTATCTATCTATCTATGTAACTGTCTATCTATCACCTAATCTGTCATCTATCATCTCTAAATATATCTTGACAAATATATTCATTGTCTCTCCATGGCAAGGTTATGAATTCAATACTGCTAGCAACACTTGGGTACAGGTCCCCAATATATATATAGTTTTGTAACATGGAAGTAATTACCTAGTAGAGTATTGCTGGAATGTAGGGTAGTTCTGTTCTTAGGATTTGTTGAAACGTTCATATTCTTCTCTAGAAAGGCTGCACCAGTTTGAATTCTCTTCAATAATGCAAGAATATTTCACTTTCTCCACATCTCATCACGGCCTGTTTGTTTCTGTGTTGTTAATTTTCATCATTCTGACCATCGAGGAGCGGTAACTCATCATGCTTGTTATTTGTATTTACCTGAGATGAGAGATGTTTAGATTAATTCATTTATCTCCTAAACATCTGTACGTCTTTTGTGGAAAAAAAAATCTATTCATGTATCCTGTCCATATATCACCAGGTGTGTTTGTTTGTTTGTTTGTTTGTTTGTTTGTTTGCTGTTTGTTTTGAGGTGGATGTGTGTTGAGATTAATCTTTTAATAGATTTTTAACAGAACAATTTTATCAGATATGTAATTTGTTGTTGTCTACTCCCACTTCATAATATTCCTTTTGGCTTTTTTTTTTAATAAGACCTTGTGTTATGTTAGTGATTTTTATCCTTATGAAGTCCCAATAGTTCATGTTTTTCCCCTTGCATGGTGATGTGTCTGGTAGGAAATTCCCAAAGCAAGATCAAAGAGTATGCTGTCTATGTTCTCCTGTGGGATTTAAATGGTTTCATCCTTCTCCTTTAGGTCATTCATTGATTTTGCACTGTGTGTGTGTGTGTGTGTGTGTGTGTGTGTGTGTGTGTGTGTGTGTGGTGTGGTGTGTCTGAGAGAGGTCACACTTTCATTCCTCTGCATGTTCACCCTATTGCCCAACCCCAAACATTGAAGGGACTCTCTTTTTCCACTGGATATACTTTTCTACTTGGCAAAAGTGACCTTATCACACAGTTGTGGAACCATTTCTGGATTTCTGATTCTGTTTCATTGTTCAACAGATCTGTTTTTGTCCAGTAACATAGTGCCTTCATGTCTAGAGGACTGTGATATAAATTTAAATTCAGGTTTTGATGCCTCCCCTTGGTGCTATTCTTTCAGAGCATTTCTTTGTATATTCAGGAACATTTTGCTTCCATACAAATTTTAGAGTTGTTTACTCAAGCTCTGCCTTAAATGATAATGAGACGTTGACAGGGATTTCATTAGTTGAGTATATTGCTTTTAGGTATTATAGACATTTGAACATTGTTAATTCTTCCAAAATATGAGCATAGAATGCTTTGCCATTTCTCTTTCTTCTCTTCAAATTATTCCATACGTGTTCTGTTGTTCTTAGAGTACATAAATTTTGCATCTCTAGTTCTTTTCTCTGTGAGGTATCTTCTGTTTCATACAATTGTAAATATTTCCATAACATTCCATAAACATTTCCATAATATTCTGTTTTAACCTTGCAGTTCAGGGTTGTGGGTGATCTTTCAGATCCTTCTGCTGTTCTATTTCTATTTCTTGGAGTTCTCTCTCTCAAAGTTTTGCTGAAGTGTTCAGTAATGATTTCAGAAGTAGAATCCAGTTATTCCAGTAATTCTCCTACATATGACACCTAGAGGTCCTCCCAACAAGTGTCCTCCTTAATTCCTTTTGCCCATGCAGCCCAATTACCACACCTCAAACCCCGCCAGCAACCCTCAGATTTTTCTCTGTGTGAGGTGATACTTCATTCTGGTTTTGATTTGTATTTCCCTGATAGTGAGTGATGTTGAGCATTTGTTCATGTGTCTGTTATGGATCTGAATATTTTCTTTGGAAAACTTTCTATTCATGTCATTTGTCTTTTTATTCACTTATTTGTGTTTTGGGTGTTCAGTCTGATATGTTCTTAATATATTTTGAATAGTGTCTCTTTATCTGATGTGTTATTTGCAAATATCATCTCTCCTTCCATCAGTTGCTTTTCAGCTTTGCTGATTGTTTCCTTCGCCAGGCAGAAACTCATTATCTTGGTGATGTCCCAATTGATCACCTTTGCTTTTGTTTACCTTACCTCTGGAGACGTATTCAGTACTTCTTACTCAACTTCTTTGCTGTGGCTGAATTCAAAGGCATTTTTCCCTGATTTCCCCTCTAGAATTTTGCTGTCTCCTGTCCTACATTTAGGTCCTTCATCCACTTTGAGTTTATTCTTCTGTATGGTGTAATAAAGTGATACAGGTTCATTATTTTGTACATCAATGTCCAGTTTTCTCAAAGCCACTTGCTGAAGAGTCTGTCTTTATCACATTGGATATTTCTTCCTGCTTTGTCAAAGATTAGTTGGTCATACTTTGGTTAGTCCATTTCTGGGTTCTCATTTCTGTTCCATTTATCTATGTGTCTGTTTTTGTGCCAGTACCATGCTGTCCTGATAATTACATGTTTGTAATGCATCATGAAATCTGGAATTGTTATGCTTTCTTTTTCAGGATTGCTTTGGTTATTTGGGGTCTTTTGTGATTCCATACAAATTTCAGGATTGTTTGTTCTAGCTCTGTGAAGAATGCTGGTGTCTTTTTGATAGGTATTGCATTGAATATGTAGTTTACTTTGGGTAATATTGACATTTTAATTCATTTTGTTCTTCCAACCAATTGGCATGGGATTTTTTTTCCAGTTTGTGTGTGTGTGTGTGTGTGTGTGTGTGTGTGTGTGTGTCTTCTTCAATATCTGTCATGAACTTTCTATAGTTTATAGAACTTAACATTTTTCATCTCTTTGGTTAGGTTTATTCCTAGGCATTTTATGGATTTTGTTGCAATTGGAAATGGGATCAATTCCTTAGTTTCTCTTCCTGCAGCTTCATTATTAGTGTATAAAAATGCAACTGATTTCTGGGCATTGATTTTGCATCTTGTGACTATGATGGATTCATGGATCAGTTATAGCAGATTTTTATTGGAATATTTTGGGTTTTCCATGTAGAAGATCATGTTGTCTGTGAAAAGTGAAAATTTGACTTCCTCTTTGCTGATTTGGATGCCCCTTGTTCTTCTCCAATTGCAGAAGGGAGAAATTCCAACACTATGTTGAATAATAGTGATGAGAGTGGATATCCTTGTCATGTTCCTGAACTTAGGGGGAATGCTCTGTTTTTCCCCATTGAGGATGATATTAGTGGTGGGAATTTTATGTATGGCTTTTATGATCTTGAGGTATAACTCATCTATCCCTACTTTCTTGAGGTTTTTTATCAAGTCAGGATGGTGTATTTTGTCAATTGCTTTCTATGCATCTATTAAGAGGATCAGATGGTTCTTATTCTTACTTTTATTGGTGTTATATATCATATTGATTGACTTGTGACTATTGAACCAGCCCTGCATCCCAGGTATAAATCCCAATTGATTGTGGTGAATAAATGTTTTAATGTATCACTAGATCCTGTTTGCTAGTATCTTGTTGAGAATTTTTGCATCCATGTTCATCAGGCAAATTGGTCCGTAGTTCACCTTTTTTGTGGAGTCTCTGGTTTTGTAATCAAGGTAACGCTGACCTCAGGGTATGTGTTTGGAAGCTTACCATTTCTATTTTTGGAACAGATTCAAAAGAACAGATGTTATCTCTTCTTTCAATGTTTGGTAGAATTCCACTTGAAAGACATAAGCCCCTGGACTCTTTGGGGGAATAATTTTTAAATAATTAATTCAATTTCTTTACTGCTTGTGGATCTCTTCACGTTATCTATGTCTTCCTATTAGTTTTGGTAGTTTATAGGTTTCTAAGAATTTGTCCATCTCTTCCCAATTTATTGCCATATCATTCATCATGATACTCTCTTATTATAATTAGTATTTCTGTAGTGTTGGTTGTGGTCTCTCCTCTTTCATTCTTGATTTTATTTCTTTGGGTCCTTTCATTTTTCTTTTTGATACATCTGACTAAAGGACTATCTATTTGTTTATTCTTTCAAAAACGAGCTCCCCGTTTCATTGGCATGTATGAATTTTTTATTTCAGTATCATTGCTTTTTGCTATAATATTTATTAATTCCTGGCTTCTGCTGTTTTTCGGTTTTATTTGCTGTTCTTTTGCCAACTCTTTATGGTGCCAGGTTATGTTGTATATATGAGGTCTAGATTGCTGTATACTACCCTTTTATGATTGCCTGTGCTGCCTCCCAGAAGTTTGCTGTGTTATGTCATCATTTTCATTGGCTTCTGTGTACTTTTTAGTTTACTTTTTAATTTATTGGTTAATCCATTCATTCTTTAGTAGAATGTTCCTTAATCTCCAAGATGTATGGTCTTTCCAAATTTTTTCTTGTGGTTGATTCTGAATTCCATAGCATTGTGTTCTAGAAATATGCATATTTTTTCATTGTTAAGGTCTGATATTTGTACCAGAACATGATCTATTCTGTATAATGTTTCATATTCACTCAAAAATGTGTATTCTGCTGCTTTAAGAGGAAATGCTCTGAATGTATCTCTTAAGTCCATGTGGTCCAGTGTGCCATTCAGCGCCATTGTTTCCTTGTTGATCTTCTGGTTAGATGATCTGTCCATTGTTGTAAGTGGAGTGTTGAAGTCCACTACTAATGGTATTGTTATCACTGAGTTTCATCATGTTTGGGATTGATTTATTAACATATTTGGGTGCCTCCACTTTGGGAGTATACATGTTTACAATTGCTAGGTGTTCCTGGCAGAGAAAACCATTAATTATAGTTTACTGGAGTCCTGCAACTCTTAATACCATCTTCATTTTAAAATATAGTTGGTATGATATAAGTATGTCTACTGAAGCTTTCTTGTGGTGGCCATTATGTGATGTATGGTTCTGCATCTCCTTCCTTTCAATATGAAGGTGACTTTAGGCATAAGTAGGGTCTCTTTTAAACAGAATCTACATGGATCTTATTTTCTTATCCATTATTTAAAAAAAACTTGAAATTCTTATTTATTTTTGACGGAAAGAGAGAGACAGAGGGGGACAGAGAGGGAAAGAGAGACACAGAGAGAAAGGGAGAGACTGAGGGAGGAGTAGACAGTGAGGGAGACACAGAATCTGAATCAGGCTCCAGGCTTTGAGCTGTCAGCACAGAGCCTGACACAAGGCTTGAACTCATATACTGTGAAATCATGACCTGAGATGAAGTTGGATGCTTAACCAATGGAACCACCCAGAAGCCCCCTTTCTTATCCATTCTGATACAACATGTCATTTGATAGGAGTGTTGAGTCCATTGAATTTAGAGTGAGTACTGAAAGATATTACATTATTTTCATTGTATTGCATGTAGAGTTGGAGTTTCTGGTGGTGTTCTCTGGTCTTTTCTAGTCTTTGTTGCCCTTAGCATTTTTAAAAAATTTTGTTTTGTCTTTTTTCCCTTTTGAGAGTCCCCTTTAGAATTTCTTGTAGGATTGGTTTAGTGGTCATGACTCCTTTAGTTTTTGTTTGTCTGGGATTTCTTTATCCTTCTATTTTGAATGACAGACTAATTGGATAAAGAAATATTGTCTGCAGGGGAACCCGGGTGGCTCATTCAGTTAAGTGTCTGACTTTGGCTCAGGTCATGAAGTCAGTTCATGAGTTATGCTGACAGCTCAGAGCCTGGAGTCTGCTTCAGATTCTGTGTCTCCTTTTCTCTCTGCCCCTCTCCAGCATGCTCTCTCTCTCTTTCTTTCTCTCTCTCTCTTTCAAAAATAAATGAACATTAAAACAAAAGAATTCTTGGCTGAAAAAAATTCCATTCAACACGTTGAATATATCCTGCCACTCCTGTCTGGCTTGCCAAATTTCTGTAGATAGGTCAGGATGAGAACCTGATCTGCCTTCCCTTTAGGTTAATGATTTTGTCCCTTGTTTCTTTCATCATTCTTTCCTTGTCTGTATATTTTGTGAATTTAACTGTGATATTGCTTATTCATAGCTTGTTCTTGTTGAATCTAATGGGAGTTATGTGTGCTTCTTGGATTGATATCTGTGTCTCTCCCAATATTATGAACCTTTTCTAACATAATTTTCTCACATAAAACTTCTATACCTTTTTCTCTCTTCACCTTTTGGGACTCCTATGATTTGGGTGTTATTCCTTTTTAATATATCACTAAGTTTTCTGAATTTTGTTTGTTGCTATTTTGCCTTAATTTCCCTCTCTTTTTCTTCTTTATCATTTTCCATAATTTTGTCTTCTGTATCACTGATTCCCTACTGTTTCATCCACCATTGGTGGATGGCATCCATTCCAGTTTGCATCTCATTTATAGCGTTTTTCATTTCATCCTGACTAGATTTCGCTTCTTTTATCTCTGCAAAAAGTGATTCTATCTTTTTTCACCCAAGCTAATATTCTTATTATCATGATTCTAAATTATAGTTCAGACAGCTTGTGTATCTATGTTGATTAAGTCTCTGTCATTTCTTCCTGTTCTTTCTTTTGGGGTGAATTCCTTCATTTTTTTTTATTTTGGAGGAAGAAAATACTTAAAAAATAATATTGAAAACTTAAAAATTTAAAGCAACACAGAAAATCAAATACAGGAAACTACGTCCAAGGTGTGTTTCATTTTGTTGTTGAAAGAAGCTTCCCATATTATAGAAAAAAGGGAAGGAAAAGAAAGGGAAAAGGTATGAAAGTGTTTAAAAATTGGAGAAATGTATACTAAAATGTAATGTTAAACGAAGAAAATGAAATATAATGTAAAAAATTACAAAAATATTTTAAAACACTAAAAACAAAAAAGAAAAACAATTAATGGTCAATAAAAACAAGTTTTATGTCTCTGTATCCAAGATAAAGAAAAGCAAGGACAAAAAGAAAAATAAACAAATAAACAAATGAAATGAATAGATGAACTAGCAAATAGAGTGAAACACAAATTGAGTTGTACCCAATCCCCCTAGAACACAAACTATGTAGCACTCTATAGTCTATACTCTAAGTAGGTGGAGAGATTTGTGGTGGTCCTCCAGAACACGTGCTGGGAGGGCACTAGTGGAAGGGTTTGGTGTAATGGCTCCATTCTCTATTAGGTGGCACGGTTCAGATTACTGGAGTGGTTTGTTGTAGTGAACATGTATGTTTGTGCATGCATGGGAGAGGTGAAAATGGCATCACCAAGCTTCTAATTTCTGTCACAGGAAAACTGCACCCTCACCTTGTCAAAACGAGTCAAGCACGCCTCCTTTGTCCCAGCTTCTGTCTATTCCCTACATCTGCACTGTCTGAGTCCAAACCATCAGCATGTCAGATGGCACCTCCCTTCAGAATTTTACCACAGATGGTGCTATGTTTCCAAAACACTCACTTCTAACAATCCTGCAGGTTGGACCTGCTCCAACACTCTGGGGGAGTGTCTTGCCACGCAATGATGGAGTTCTGGCTTGCCCCACCAACTTTCTTGCCATTATGCTATGGCAGAGATTCAGATATTATAACCAGTTATCAGCTTTCCCCATAAAAAGGTTCCCGTGGTCATGCATCAGCAACAGTTCAGAGATTATGGCAAATCATAACACACAGGCAGTACCAGGTTTCACTGCATTTTGGCACTTTATTCCAATGCCAGTAACCATGGTGGTTCTCTGGGGTCCATTGGGAACTTTGCCTATAGAAAGGCTGTATGACCTCCACCAAATGTATGCCAAACATTGGAACCACTTCTCCCCATGTGACTGATGGAACCCTCAACCTCACTGGCTTTTCCTGGGATTTCACCCTACCTCCCAACCAGAGTACAGCCCAGGATTGAGCTCCAGAATTTCTTACTCTGCACTACTCTGTTTACAGAATGTTATTGGTATTGAAACACTCTTCTTTCTCCACATCAATTGTTTTGGGGTCAGTCTTCTGTGAGTGTTTTCACTTTCTCTTTCTCTCCAGCTACTTTCAGGAAGAATGATTTTTCTGAATGATTCCAACGTGCCACTCTCTCTCTCATTTTCCCAGTCCTCTCTCCACAAAAATGTTCCCTACCCTCCCCAGTTCCTTCTGTCTCCCCCAGTGCACCTCTCCGCATCACACACCTGACAATTTCTGTGGCTCAAGTTATGCAGGTTGTTGTGGATATTTGAAATAAGGAAGGAGTTGTGTCCTTGAAAGAACATGGAGCTCCTTCCTATTCCACCAATAGTCAAATTGGTGGGGATAGCACAAATCCTCACAAATGAGTTGCTTCAAAGGAATGGAAACCAAATGAAGGATGGTTAAGTTTTTGTATATGCAACTTAAATTAGGAGCAACCTGTACAAATGGAAGCACAAATCTGTCATGAGAGTGTGTGAAGGAAATGAAATCATATTTTTATTGTAGAAGAAAAAGGAATTTATATGTATAATTTACATAAGTAATTTAGGGTAAACACAGTTATTATATAGTTTGCAGCAGCAGATGAGTGGAAAATGCACCATGTCACGAGGTAGTTTTGAAAAAAAAATACCTATGAGTTACATAATAGAATGACATTATAGTACATAATAGAATGACATTGAAATGGAAGGAGACCAATGGCTTAAAGTATAATGCAGGACTTATAATCAAATGTTCTTAAGATAAGAGAGTTATAGATAAATGCATTGCTTGACATATGCCACTATGAAGGCCAAATTACAATAAGTTCACTACACATCTTCAACTTTCTGTTTTCCTTACTTAGTTCTTTCTATCCTTGTTTGTTTCTTTCCTTCCTTCTTTTTTCCCATATTTTCCCCCTTCTTTTTCTTCCTTTTGAATTGTAAATCCCATAGGAGAGAGATCTGCTACTCCTTTCTAGAATGCAGATACATTCTGTGTTT
This sequence comes from Lynx canadensis, assembly GCF_007474595.2. Lineage (NCBI taxonomy): Eukaryota > Metazoa > Chordata > Mammalia > Carnivora > Felidae > Lynx > Lynx canadensis. The sequence continues at coordinate 8,423 of NW_023397571.1, read as the reverse complement.
TTTTCAGCGTTTGATATTAATGGTAGCATCACTCCTATTTCAGGGCACTTTACTTCTCTTAATATTCAATACAGTTGGTGTAGTTAGAATGTATTCTCAGTTTCATTCAGCTTAGGAAAAATAAACTCACTTTGAACCTTGAGGGCAAGGAATAGACATATTCTGTGTGAGTGGCCTTTAGAAACCCAGTGTCATTAAACTAATTCATTAACTATGAATAAATGGTATTTCAGGTATAGCCACATACAAAATGATGTAAGACTGTAAAAAATTTTAATGATATGAACTGTTGTTCAACTTCAATGTAAGTGCTCTTTTATCCATCATATTTTACCACAAATGAAATTGTACACAATAAACACAACACATTGCCAGGATCACCCACATGATCAATTGAAATCCAATCCTTCGAAGGATCCAAACTATAAGAATCAATAAATATGATAAACCACATGAACAATCAAAGAGAACTGCTTGAAGGTAACAAATGCTGCAGACGAGGACTCTTTTTTTTTTTTCAACGTTTATTTATTTTTGGGACAGAGAGAGACAGAGCATGAACGGGGGAGGGGCAGAGAGAGAGGGAGACACAGAATCGGAAACAGGCTCCAGGCTCTGAGCCATCAGCCCAGAGACTGACGTGGGGCTCGAACTCACGGACCGCGAGATCGTGACCTGGCTGAAGTCGGACGCTTAACCGACTGCGCCACCCAGGCGCCCCACGAGGACTCTTTTTTATTCAACACCTTTTATTTAATTTTTATTAACATTTATTTTTGAGAGACAGAGAGAGCATGAGGAGGGGAAGGGTAGAGGGAGAAGTAGATACAGAATTGGAAGCAGGCTCCAGGCTCTGAGCTCTCAGAACAGAGTCTGATGTGGGGTGGGGCTCGATCTCATGAACCCTGAGATCATGACTTGAGTTGAAGTTGGATACTTAACCTTCTGAGTCACCCAGGTGCCTCAAAAGTTTTTACTGATGAAAAAATTCATTAAACTAGCTTAAACCAAATGTTCCTGGCACTCTTTAACATGATGATAATGGAAGTTATATTCACATTCAATAAAACCAACACTGATGTTTCCTTTGGATGAAACTTGTCCCTAAGATGTACACACTCATCTATCCATTTCAATTTACTGCTAGGAAAAGGTACCAGAACAATATCAGTAGACAACAAAATAAAGATGCTGCAAAAAAAGAAAAACACCTGCTCTGTAGATGACATGAACTTAGGCAGAAAGTCTCAGAGACGTTTCACACCATTAACTAAATTCAGGTAAGTAGAAGACCATAATCAATACTAAAAATCAACAGACTTTCTACCCAGTAAATACTATAAAGTCAAATTTATGAGGGGGGAATTATCCTAGGTACAATTGCACCCATAAAAATACCTCATCTACAAAGATTAGGCAATGAGTTGAAACCTCTACATAACAAAAAATAGTCCACTTCAGGCAAAAAATGGACAGACGTTTGTGTCCATGACTTACTGAAACTGTTGTGCAGTGTATTAAAACCATTCAACAACTGGAGAATGTTTTCTTAAAGACATTTTGCTATGTACACATACCCTGGGTGCACTTGCTCAACTTTTCCTTCCACTCAAGGCCTTACAAACACTCAATGTTCTACTCTCTTTTTAGTTTGATTTTTACCAGAATTTCATGGACACAGAATCTGTCAGATGATGGTATTCCTTTTTTTAAAGGCACTCTGTTCGATTTAGGAATACGCATTTACATTCCTCCATGACTTTGGTTGGTTTGATGCAGCATTTGTTTTCCTCACTGGAACTAACACGTTTTGTTGGTCAACATATATTTCTGAATAGAGGGTGGAGAAATGGATTCAGGTGTGTGTTGGCTCTCAGGATTTTGGTAGACAGAGAAGGAAGCTAAAGTGAAAGTCATCTGAAGTGTCACCTCAAACATTGTGAGAATCTCCAGGACTCCAAGGTGACAAAGTTTGTGTCCGTTGTTGCTGAAACCTTTGAGAAAATTACTAACAGAACTCAACAATGAAATGCTAGCACCCTCAATATGAGACTCAGACATCTGAAAATCACATGCAAATCTTTTACTTTAGAGACATGTTTCACACCATAAACACAAATCAAGGCAACGTGGGTGAAATGCATGGCTTTAAATGTAAATCCAAAACCCAAGAAACTTCAGAAAAATCTAGGAATATTTTGTGCATATTAGGAAGCCATAAAAACTCCATGAAATAAAACTAATAAAACTTAAAAGAAAACAAGAACAGCCATATTTTCCAATGAGCATTGGGTACAAAAGTCATTTTCCAATCAAAAGAGAAACATGGAAACTAGCAGCTCAGTGAAACAAAGCTTTAACCAACTTTCTTGCAAGAGAGGATGTCTGAAGGACAGGCACCCTCTGAGAGATTATAGGTGGCAATTTATCTCCTGGTGTGCATGTCCTTCCTCTGGTTCCTCAATGGCTGAGGACTACAGAGTTGCAGCCTTTCCTGGACATCACCTATGCACCTGTAAGGCAAAAAGTAGTCTGACGGAAACAAAAATACATTATCTGAAGTGACCCACAGACTTTCATTCCTACTTCCCTTTATTCTATGGTCCTTGCCCATTGCAAAGCCCATGGAACAAAGTCCCACAAACTAAGTCTGAGAAAGTAAGCTCAGTAAACATGGAGGCAAAACTAAGCACTTGAAAATAAGCCCGAGGAATGGAGATGGGAAGACAAAGAATCAGGAAAGTGAAGACTCCAAAGGCATGTGACTCCATTGTGTGGGTGGGCGGGTGTGTTTATACATATTTCCAGTATGTTGTAAACCTGTTATTGGACAACACAACTTTCATTTAGTATTTATGAAAAGGAATCCCCTTCTTCTCACAATCCCTCCTCTTCCTTTCTGTAATGATTCCATTTTCACTTATATTGCCTTCCTTTTTGAAGTCTTGCTCAAACATGTTTAGCAGGTGTTGCCTCTGCTTCTCATAGTTAGTGTTATATTTCAATAATAATAGGTTATTTGGGGTATAAGGCACAACCATTTGTTTATTTATAGCAATGAGTCCTGGACTAGTGCCCTTACACAGGAGATAATGCAGCACGTTAGAGCCATTAAAAGTCCAACTGAGGTTATTAGAATCAAAGCGACCATTCCTTTCCATTTGGCAAACCATTTTTCTAAAATGTCACTTTAAGGGTCGTTGTACTCAGTTTTATGCTAATTCAATGGCTAGAGTTGTTAGTGCCTGCACAGACTTGGTGACGGTGCCATCTGGAGAAGTGTTGTTAAGGAGAAAGGTACAACATTGGTCTCCTAATATAACACAAAAGAAAGACTCCCTCTTTCTCTGCTGGAAACATGTGTAAGGCTATCCTATTCTCTCATGCCATTTTAGTGGTAGCATCTAACTGACTGGATACTCCTTGAAGTTGAAATTGATAAACATTTCCTAATTTTAGTGTATGTAATTAATCCAGTCCACATTCTTATCAATGGTAAACCACCAGTAGGGTGATGGCTGAAATTCGGCAACTGTCTGATTCCTGGCTTTCAACTCACTGGAGACCCCCTTGGGACTTATATTGCACCAATGTACACTCCTACTGGAATAAAAATATCCCTGTAAAGCCCTATGGTTACTGTGAGGATGTCACAACATTTATCAATTTGATGGAATGTCAAGGTGAATGGAATGGCCAATTCAACTAATTCCCAAGTTCCAGTCCAAGTGGGTGGCCACAGGTTAAGTAGGCTCCTATTATAAGTAGGCTCCACAAAAATCTGCTCATGGAATGTGCAAGTTAGAATTGTTGTGGCTCTATTCACCAGTGGCGTTTATAATGTGCACGCAGGTCAGCCAATATGCCACATTTGTTGAATTGTTACCCAAGACTTGAGAAACAGGAAGAGTGATTCCTTGTCCCTATGGAGGAAGAGGGAATCACCTTTTGTTCTTCTCTCTGTAGTGTGTGAAAAAGCAATGAGAAGATCATGCAGGTCTCATTTCTCCAGGCATCCTTTACTGATAGAGAGCCATCATGCAACCCATTCCTGCAAGGTCAGTATCCCATCCAAAGGAAAAAGGAACTATTTTCCCCTTTAGCTTTCCTACAGCATAAGCATAACAATTGCTTTTGTTAACCTTCTGCACAGAGAATTTGACCCATTCTACCCAGGCATGAAACGTCTAGATTGCATTTCCTGTCTAGATTGCAATGGTTTGTGTCAGGTCTTTGATTTCAACTTTGGTCATCTTCTTTGGATCATTAATGGGAGATCTTAAATACCCTATAGGACCTGTGGTTAGTCGAGGCATACAAGGGATGAGATTGTCAACGACTGTCCCACTGGGTTGGTTTTTTAAACTTTGGCTCCAAATCCATTTGTTCCAGGTACCACACTTGGGTCCTCCTCTGCAGTGAGTGGGCCGTCAATACTTTGAAGCATAAGGTTACACTTTAAGTTCTGGCAATTTTTCAGTGTAATAATGTAGTTCCTTCATTCCCTTTATTTCTTCCTTGGTGAGCTGACCCCTTAAGGTGACCTTGGTACACTAGGGATGAGGCGCAGGAGTCTGAATTCCTATTTCAGGGAGGTTCCCTTGGCAATTTTATCAACAAACCGATTCCCTGCTGTTTCAAAGGAATTTCCCTTCTGATGACATGCTATACGTATTGTGGCTATTTTAATAAGAAGGAAGAGACTTTTCTGAACCTCTTTTATCAGTTCCGCATGAACCAATTCCTTCCCTTTATTATTCATGACACCTTTTTCCTTCCACATCTTTCCAAAGTGTGTACAATTCCAAAATCATGCTTGGAATCAGTATAGATTGTCCCTTCCTTCCTGAAAGCAGATTTGAAGCCTGATTAGAGCAAACAATTCACAAGTTTGGGCTGGCCAACTGTTGGGAAATCTCCCTTTCTCTCATACTTATGGTTCTTGTCCATTGACAACAACATACCCATTATTCCTTGTACCAGTGATCATTTGGGAGGACCCTTCTATAAATGACCGTAAGCCCATATGGACTGGTACTGCACTCCAATCTGGTCTGACCTACCCTGATAAATCAATGATGTCCAAACAACTGTAGCTTAATTCCTCCATGTCATTTGGCTTTCCTGCACTCATGAACCTGGCTGGTTAACACAACTATCTGCAGTCAGGATTAAATCACCTTTCACCAAAACTATGGCCGCATACCTTAGAATTCAATAATAATTTAGCCTATGCCCCACCTCCTAAAGGAAAATAGTTCAGACATGGTGAGAAGTGTTAAATAATAGGCTTTCCCCCAAAGGTTAGCTTCCTGCTCTCTTCTGTTAGGAGGGAAGTGGCTGCTATAGCCTGGACACATTCTGGTCAACCCATAGACACAGGACATGTATGTAACTGGGTCTTTTCCCTTCCCATTTTTAAATTATAATTTATTATCAAATTGGCTTACTTACATACGACACCCAGGGCTCATCCTAACAAGTGTTGTCCTCAATTCCCATCAGTCATTTTCCCTCTCAGCCTCCCCTTCATCCACCTTCATTTTGTTTTCTGTGTTTAAGTCTCTTGTGCTTTCTCTCCCTCGCTCTGTAAGTTTTTCCCCCTTCTCTTCCCCCATGGCCTTCTGTTAAGTTTCTCAAAATCCACATATGAGTGAAAACATATGGTTATCTGTCTTTCTCTGATTATCTCACTCAGCATAATACTCTCCAGATCCATCCATGTTGCTGCAAATGGTCATATTTCATTCTTTCTCATTGCCAACTAGTATTCCATTGTATATGTAAACCACATCCCCTCCCCCCACCCCTGCCATCTACTGTCATGAAGAGGTGGAAAGTCTTCTCCAGATGGGGGTTTGCAAACCAGGTCTGCTAATAAAACCTGCTTTAATCTCTTTGGGTATGCAGTTCTTTGGCAGTCCATTTTAGATTCTGGGTCCTTCCTCTAAGGACCTTTAGTCCTCTGAGCATAAGACTCAATCCACAATTTACTATAGCATAATAAGCCCAAAATTTTCCTCAGCTCCCTCTTTTTTGTGTGTGGGCTGTGGTAGTTATTAATTATTCCAGCTTTTCTTTCAGGGTTGATATTTCACTTAGCTTCACTGATAAGATGCACTTAATATTTAACTTCCTTTTCCACAGAGTGCAACTTGCTTTGAAACACCCTAAGCCATTGTTGTCATAGCAAGTTAAGCAAACCTATAGTGGCCTTGGAAACTTTGGTCTGATCTTCCCCTGAAATCAGGAATTAATCTATATAATGTAAGAGTTTTGTGTCCCATGGGGCAAAAGCTTTTATTCTATAGATTCCAGGATTGGACTAAAGTAACTGGGGCCTCATTAAAGCCCTGTGGCAATACCATCTAGCGGTATTGTTGCTTAGCGGTATTGTTCAGGGTTCTTTCATTCACAGGTAAAGAGATCTCTGTTCTCTGGGTTTAGGTACAGGCCCAAAGGTATCTTTAAAATCCACGACTCTAAACAATTCACACTTATAAAGAATTATCTGAGGAAGGTATAAGGAATTATGGACCCACAGTGTGTTCTTCCTGAACTGTTTTTTTGCTCCCAAGTCTTGCACCAAATCATACAACCCAAGTGGATTTCACACTGGAACTACTGTAGTGTTTTATGGGGACACAAACAACCCTTGACAAGATCTGCAATCCCCCGCTGGAGTCATTTACCTTTTCCTCTACTGGAATAGGAGACTCCTTCAGCATCCTCTTTCACCTGGTTGTTTTAAGAAAATTGTATTGGGGGAATTTGAAGTCTGCTCTGTTTCCCCCCTTAACCCTTACCTCTAGATGTTCCCTGATTTCTTCTTCTTCCATGAGGAAAGCTATTAGAACTTCAATTTGGCCTCTGTCAATATTCAAGCCCAACTGCATAATGGAGTCTCTGCCAAGGGGCTTGACTCCCACTTCAGGAACGAATAGTAAAGACTCATCTATTTCCAGTCTAAGTTCTTACAGTCATGGCTTCAAATACAGGAACCTGAAATCACTCCCTTTTTACCCATGAAAGCAAAATATTTTCTGGCAAGAATTGTCCTTTGTGGCCTAAACATCGGGAGGAATGGGCTGCTCCACTGTGAAACAAGAAGGTTGTATCTTCTCCCATGGGCCCCATCTTTAAACTTCTCAGATCCCTGGTCTAGCAAAGGGGAACACCTGAACCTCCTTATAAATCCATCAGGGAAGTCACAGTCTCTTCCTTCCTCCATAGGCAACACACCTTTTTAAAGTGGCCAGACTGTCTGAATGTATACCATTGGTTTTCTTCTACTCCTCGCATTCCTCACATTTTATTTTGTTCCATCTGATTCCTCACTTCCCCCAAGGAGTTCTCTATTTCTTCCTTTCCTTTCAATCAACTTATACACAGTGGTTATCATGATCTTTTCTTTCTGTTTTTGCCTCTCTTTGCAAGTACAGTTTGTGCCTCTCAGAGCAATTCTGTCTGCTTCTCATTCCATTTATCCATCTGCAGTAACTTTCTGTTAATATCAGGCCAACTTCTAGTGATAAATTAAGCTTCAGGGCACCCTGCCCACTGGGTCCTCTGGATCTAGGCCTGAATATTTCCTCATTTGATTCCTAAGCCTCTGTAGTAAAGCCATTGGTGTTTCCTTCTCTCCTTGCTGTATCTCAAAAATCTTGATGATATTCTGAGATCTTGGAGCTGATCCTCTGATACCATGGATTACTAGTGTTCTTAATTCCTGCATCCTAACTCTGTGCCAAGGATCATTATTGTCCCAACCAGGGTCTAGGGTGGGAAACTTTTGTTCAGTTGGCTGTACTCCTGGCCAGGTGGGTGCTCTCTCTCTCAAATAGACATTGCAGCTCTCTTGATCACTCCTTATTGCTCTCTGTCAAATGTCATATCCATGATAGACATAAGCTCACCCTAGGAAAAACTATTACGTCCTCAAAACTGATCAACCTGATCTGCCAAACCCAACGGATTGTTCAACAGTGGTTTCATTTCCTTCTTGAAATTACTCACCGCGGGGCGCCTGGGTGGCACAGTCGGTTAAGCGTCCGACTTCAACCAGGTCACGATCTCGCGGTCCGTGAGTTCGAGCCCCGCATCAGGCTCTGGGCTGATGGCTCAGAGCCTGGAGCCTGTTTCCGATTCTGTGTCTCCCTCTCTCTCTGCCCCTCCCCCGTTCATGCTCTGTCTCTCTCTGTCCCAAAAATAAATAAACGTTGAAAAAAAAATTAAAAAATAAAAGAAATTACTCACCTTACCTGCAGCAAGTGACCAATCTGACCTCTCCCTACCCCAAATGGACCTCCCTTAATGGGAATAATGTAGGACCCTTTCATGAGACTCAGGAAGGAAGAGGAGAGTTCTCTATGTCCTTTTTACATTGTTACAGTTCTCTCCTGAGATTTGGTTACAAACCAGTA
>NW_023397570.1:0-31503 GCF_007474595.2 Lynx canadensis | reverse complement strand
GCTATATACTTTCCCTTTCAGAATTTGTCTTGCTCTGTCCCAAGTGTTTTAGAGTGTTGTGTATTTATTTTCACTTTGTTCCATGGATTTTAAAAATTTATTCTTTAATATTTGGTTGAACTATTAACTAAGTAGCATGTAATATACCCTCAATTCATTTTTTGCCTTTCTAACTTTTGTCTTGTGGTTTATGTCAAGTTTCATGGTGTCATGGTCAGAAAATGTGCATGCATGATGTCAGTATTTTTGGACCTCCTGAGGAAAGATTTGTGAGGTAGTTTGTGATCTGTTTTGGAGAATGTGTCACGTGCACTTGAAAAGAATGTATTCTGTTGCTCTAGGATGCAATGTTCTGAATATAGGTTGTTAAGTCCATCTTGTCCATCATGTAGTTCAAAGCCATTGTTTCCTTGCTAATTTTCTGGCTAGGTGATCTGTCCATTGTGTAAGTGCGATGTTAAAGTTCACCACTATTATTTTATTGCTATCAATTTGTTTATGTTCGTTATTAACTTATTCAATATATTTGGTCCTCTCAAGTTGGGGACATAAGTTTTAAGGTTACTAGATATTTTTGTTGGATAATCTGTTTTACTATTCATGTGTTGTTACAGTCTAGTTTGTTTTATATAAGGATTGCTCCTCTGGATTATTTTTGGTTTCCATTTGCATGATAAACTGTTCTCCATCCTCTTACTTTCAATATTAAGGTGACTTTAGGTCTAAAATTAGTCTATTATAGACAACACATAGATTGGTCCCGGTTTACATCAATCCTGACACCCTGCATCTTTTGATTGGTGCATTTAGTCCATTTACAGTCAGAGTGATTATGGATAGATATGTATGTATTGCCATTCTATTATTTATTTCATCATTGTTTCTGGAGTTTTAATCTGTTCTTTTCTTGTTTTGTCACTTTTCATCTTTCCTTTCCTCTTGGATTCCCCTTCCCCTTTAATACTTTTGCATGACTAGCTTAGTGGTCATGAAATTCTTATTTTAGTTTCTTTGGGAAAGTCTTTTATTTCTTAGTCTACTCAGAAGTATATCCTTATTGGATAGAGTATTTGTGGCTGCGGGTATTTCCCATTCAGCACCTCTCCCTTCATCCATCACTTTGAATATGTCATGCCACTGTCTTCTGGCATTCCAGTTTTATGCTTAGACATCTGTAGGTAGCTTTATACATCTTCCCTTTGAAAAATATTGATATTCTTTATTTTGGTGCTGTTGAGAGTTTTTATTCAGGGATATATTCTGCAAATTTAGTTTCAAAATGTCTTAGTGTCAGCATGCTTTTATTGCTTTTAATGGGAATTGTCTGTGCCTCCTGGATTCTGGATGTCTGTTTCCTTCCCCAAATTAGGAAAATTTTCAGCTGTTGTATCTTGAAATTCAGTCCCTGTTCTCTCTCTTCTGGAATTCCTATAATACAAAATTTTTTTAATTTGATGGCATTACTGATTTACCTAAGTCTATTTTGTGTTCTATAACTCTTCCTTCTCTATTTTTCTCAGATTATTTTCCATATAGTGCATCTATAATACTTATCTCTTCCTTTTCTTTTCCAGTTTGTGTTCATTGCATCAAGTTTATTTCCAGTTTAAGTTATTGTATTTTTCACTTCCCACTGATTGTTATTAACTCTTCATCTCTGGGGTAAAGGCCTTGCTGCAGCCTTCCCCATTTTTTTCTGAATCCCAGTGAGTATTGTTATGATTGTTGCTTTAAATTATCCATCATGCATGTTATTTATACCTGTCTTGCTTAGATTTCTGGTGATGACTATCTTGTTCTTTAATTTGGGATGGATGAATGCCATGTTAGCATTTTGTCTAAGTCTTTGTCTTCCTTTGGGTGTTAGAAAAGCCCTTTATGTTTCCTGCTTCTGAGAGTTCTGGCTTCTTAAATAATTCTTATAGTGATCATGGCCTGGTGCTTCAAGGACTGTCTCTGGTATGTTCTGTGTATGCTCTGCTCTTGGGTTCTCTATCCCTTGGCTTGTCTTCTGAAGAAGCTCTCCTTGCCTGCAGTTGACAGTGTATGGTTCTTGACCAGATAGTTCTGGCCAGAACTAGGTATGTTCTGCCTTGCTTATTAAATGAGATCTGATACTACTTCTACAACAACTGAATCCCTGTAGAATTCTCTGGTTAGGAGATGTGCTGTGGATATGCCCACCACAATGGGACTGAGACAAACTTGACCAAAAAGGGCAGTATCACCAGAGCTCAGGGTTGTGGCTCCTGGTGTAAGTGGACTAGGCAGTTAGTGTTGGCATTGTGCTGCTTACTGCAGGGTTTTATGTGTGTATTTTGAGGTTTGAGGATGGAAAATGGCACCAGTCAACACCCCTTTCCCCATGATGGTACCTCCTTTCATGCTGCCTTTCGAGAAGCACTCTGAGTAGAGGGAATACTCACCCTCCTATTTTTTCCAGGTGTTATTCAGACTGCTATTTCTATATTGTCCATTTAGTGTTGCTTGGCTGTCCTCTCCAGGCACAGCACAGTGCTCCCCAGGCTGTATTCCAGCCAACCCTGATGGCTTTCAAAACCCAGGCTTTAGCTGTCTGGCATGGGCAGGGTGCTAGGCTGGTATTCTAGGGGTAAGATCCCATAATACTACATTGCAGGAATCTTGACTGAAAACGACTTTCACACCAGAGTTCAGTGGTGTGTATTTTGGTGCAAGCAAGTTAGGCACTAAGTGTTGGTGCTGAGCTACTTTCCCCAGGTGGCTCTGTGTTTATGCTGATGGATAGGAGAGAAAATGGTGCAGACCAGCTCCTTTGTCTACATAGGCATTTACTTGAACTCTTCCTCTCAGGGATATACTCCAGGAAGACCAAATGATCTCCCTCATACATGCGCCAAACATTCTTCAAATCTCCGTTTCCATGCCATCTGCTGTAGTGTCCTTTACCTGGGTTCTCTGTAGGACTAGAGCATTGACTTCAGGGCTGTATCCCTGTGAAGTCTGCTGAACTTAAAAACTGTAGTTCTTACACCCTGATGGTTGCAAGACTTAAAAAAAATCAGCCCCTATCATTTTGTTAGGCAATGTATCCGGTGAAATGTTTTTCTTGTTCATTCCCTTGTGTGTTCCTCTGGCGCTTGTCTTTCTCCACAACTCAATAGATGCAGAAAAACATTTAACAGAGTACAACATCCATTCCTGAGAAAAAACAAACAAACAAACAAACAAACAAACAAACAAACAAACAAACTCCTAACTTAGGAAACATTCTTCAGTATTATAAAGGCCATATATGAAAACACCACAGCTAATATCATCCACAATGGGTAAAAACTGACAGTTTTTCCTCTCTGGTCAGGACCAAGACAGAAATGTCTATTGTCATTATTACTTTTTCACACATTACCTGAAGTTAGCCTCAGCAATCAGACAACAAAAAGAAACAAAAGTCGTGCAAATCATCAAGGAATAAGTCAAACTTTCACTATGATAGTTTATAGAAAACCTGAAGGACTTCCCCCAAAAATATTTATCCTGCCAAGTTACAGGATATGAGCTCAACGTATAGATATGTGTTGCATTTCTGTACATGAAAAATGAAGCAAATGATACTGTCTGTTCTTTTCTAGTCTTTGTTACTTTTCATTATTTTTCTCCCCTCTCAAAAATACCTTTACCTTTCCTTGTAGGGCTGGTTTAGTGGTCACAAACTCCTGTAATTTTGTTTGTATGGGAAAACTTTTATCTATCACTCTATTCTGCATGACATCCTTGATGGATAAAGTATTCTTGCCTGAAGAAGTTTCTGATTCAGTATATTGAATATGCCATGCCACTACCTAATGGCCTTCCAATTTTCTGTGGACAGATCTTCTGGGAAACTTATCTGTCTTCTCTGATAGGATAAGAACATTTTATTCTTGCTATTTTTGGATCCTTTCCTTCTCTATGTATTTTGTGAATTTGACTATGATATGTGTTAATAATGATCAACTTTTGTTGAATATAATGGGAGTTTTTTGTGGTTCTTGGATTTGATTGTTTCCTTCCCAGATCAGGGAAATTTCAGCTATAATTTGCTCAAATAAACCATGTGACTATTATGCTCTCTCTTCTTCTGGAACTCCTATGACATGAATATTATAATTTAAGGAGTCACTGAGTTCCCTACCTATAGCTTCATGATGCAATAATTTCATTTCCCTTTTCTTTTCATTTTCAGTGTTTTCCACAATTATTTTCTTCTGTGTCAGATTCTTTCCTCTGTTTCAGCCATCCTTATTGTTATGGCAGCCATGAGAATTTTCATCTTGGTTATGACATTTTAAATTATGACCTGACTAGTTTTTAGATTTTTTACTCTATACAGTAAGGCATTCTCTGATGTTTTCTATGCTTTTCTTATACCTATTACCCATATGATTGTTTTTAATTCCGGTTCATATATTTTACTTAAGTATGTATTGGTTAAATCTCTTGCCTTTATGTTTTCCTGTTCTTTCTTTAATGATAGATTTCTCCATTTTGTCATTTTGTCTAGGTCACAGTATATTTGTGTGATTTTTAGGAAATACTATTATATTCCTGCTCGTGGGAGTATTGCTATATTAAGAAGTGGTCCAAAAAAATGGAAGCAAGAGCCTATTTCCCTTAGAGTGGAAGTTTTGAAACTTTCTGTGATCAGTAGACCTGGTGTATATAAGGCTTTTGTGCTTATTCTCATGAGGAGTGGTCTGCCACTGTTTCCCAGGCAGATTTATCCTAGTGAGGATGCACATTCAGTGTGCATGGGGGCAGGCCTTGGTAGGCTAAGATGCATTTAACAGATATATTCGAACATTTCATCCTAAAATGGCAGAATAACCATTGTTTTCAAGTGCACATGGCATATCCTCCAGAATAGATCACATCTAGTTCACACTCAGACCTTTAGAAGTACAATATATTGATATCAGGTCGCAAGTTTTCCTACCACAAGACAATGTAACTTGAAGTCCACTATGAGAAAAATTGTGGAAAGACCACAAATTCATGGAGGTGAAACAACATGCTATTAAACAATGAATAGGTCAACCAAGAAGTTAAAGAAGAAATTAAAAAAAAAATACATGTGGAAACAAATGAAAATGAATGCATTATAGTGCAAAAGCTTTCAGATGGAACAAAAGCAGTCCTGAGAGGAAATTCTATAGCAATACAAGCCTACCTGAGGTAGCAAGAAAAATCTCAATAAAATACTTAAGCTTACACCTGAAGATAATACAAAAAGAACCACAAATGAAGCCTAAAGCCAAGAGGAGAAGACAAATAATGAGTAGAACAAAAACAAAACAAAAATAAAATAAAATAAAAACAAAACAAAACAAAACCCAAATAATATAGAAATTAAAAAGGATAAAGTAGATCAACAAACTAGGAGCTAGTTCTTTTGAAAGAATCCATAATATTGATAAATCCCTAGGCAGACTTATAAATAAAAGACACAAATTAATAAAATCACAAATGAGATAGGTCAAATCACACACACACACACACACACACACACACACACACACACACAAACAGCACAGAAATACCAACAATTAGAATATTAGGGAAAGGTATAGCCAACAAATGGGAAAACTAGAAGAAATGGATAAACTTATTGAAATAAACAAACTACCAAAACTGAAACAGGAAAGAAAATGAAACATAAGCAGACTGATTACCAGCAAAGATATAAAAAGAGCAATCAAAAATCTCCCAACAAACAAAAGTCCAGGGCCAGATATCCTGTAATTTCCCAGAGAAGTTGTACCAATCATTTAAAGAAGACTTTATTTTACACCTATAGTTATCAAACCATTCCAGAAAAATAGAAATGGAAGTAAAAACTTCATTATTCTATGAATCCAGCATGACACTGATAACCAAAACCAGACAAAGACCTCACTAACAAGGACAATTACAGGCCAATATTTTTGATGAACATGGATGCACAAATTCTGAACAAGATACAGTAAATCAAATTCAAAATATATTAAAGGCATTATTCACCATGCTCAGGTAGAATTTATTCCTTGAATGAAGGGGTCGTTGAATACTCACAGTACTAGTTAAAAAATCATTTACCGTGATTAAGTCAGGATTTCTTCCTGTTTTGCATAGATGATTAAATATTTTCAAAACTATCAATGTGATATACCACATTAATAAAGAATAAAGTCATTATGATCATTTCAATAGCTGCAGAAAAAGCATTTGACAAAGTACAATATCCACTCATTATAAAAATGCTCAACAAAGTAGGTTTAAAGACAACATACCTCAACATAATCAGCAGGGGACAGAGATTCACCTACATGGGTACCTTCTTGCTCCTTTTAGTAGTGCTACACCATAGATTCTACACACTTCTCAAGAATGGGGCTATTTCTCAGGGACAGAGGCTTTAATCCAGAGGAGAAGAGCAGGTTCATTAAGTCCATTAAAACTGGATATTGGAGTGCATGAGTGGCTTAATCAGTTAAGCATGTGACTTGGTTTCGGCTCAGGTCATGATCTCACAATAGTAAGATCAAGCCACATTTTGGGCTCAGTGCTAAGTGTACAACCTGATTTGAATTCTCCCTCTCTCTCTCTCTCTCTTTCTCTCTCTGCCCCTCCCATACTATCAAAATCAATAAACATTTTTAAAAACAGACTTTGGTGTTAAATTTCAGCAACGTGCCAAAGAAAAAATGCAGGAGAGTTGTGGCACCAGACAAGATGACTGCCTTAGCCTTCTGAAGGACTGCCTGAACAGCAGGGGATGTAAGATCCCTGTTCTAGGTATGAGAGATTGGGGTGGTGCCATTTTCCCTGGAACACCAACACAGTGGGAATTCAGAGAGCAACATAGAAACCCTCAGAGGAGGCAGATCCAATTACACCTAACCCCAAGCCAATCACCATGGCTGACAGCTGCATATTTACTGGGGCAAGACTGTCTCAAGAAGCCCCAAAAAAAAAGCATCAGCGCCCCTCCAGACAAACCAACACAGTAAGCAATACCCCATACACCAAGTGGTACTAAAATCAAGTGCTTCAAAATAACAACCCTATAGTCTCCCTCTCCTCCGTCCCCTTCTCCTTCCGTCCCTTCCTCCTCATTCTCTTCCTTCCTTCCTTCCTTCCTTCCTTTGCCTTCCTTCCTTGCCTTCCTTCCTTCCTTCCTTCCTTCCTTTCCTTCCTTCCTTCCTTCCTCCGTCCCTCCTTCTTTCTTTCCTTCCTTCCATCCATCTTCCTTCCTTCCTTCCTTCCTTCTTCCCTCCCTCCTTCCTTCCTATCCTTCTTCCTCCTCCCTCTCCTCCCTCCTCCCTCCCTCCCTCCCTCTCTTCCCTCCTCCCTCCCTTCCTTCCTCCCTTCCCTTCCTCCTCCCTTTTGTTTGTCTTCGTTCCTGCCTCCCTCCCTCCTTTCCGCCCTCCCTCCTTCCTTCCTCCCTCCCTCCCTCTCTCCTCCCTCCGCTGCCCCCCTATCCCTCTCCCTTCCCTTCCCTCCCCCCCTCGCCCTCTCCCTCTCCCTCCCTCCCTCCCTCCCCCCTTTCTTCTTTCTTTCTTTCTTTCTTTCTTTCTTTCTTTCTTTCTTTCTTTCTTTCTTTCTTTCTTTCTTTCTTCTTTCTTCTTTTTCTTGAAATGAGACTAATAGTTTCTTCTTTGTTGTTTTCATTTTTTTCTCTTTTTTTTTGATACAAAATATTATTTACTTTTCCCTTCTTCCTCTCTCAATTTTTCTTTTATTCTTTGGAATAAGTTATAGTTTTTTTATTCTCTCTCTCTCTCTCTCTCTCTCTCTCTCTCTCTCTCTCTCTCTCTCTCTCTTTTTCTCTGTTTTCCTTTCCTAATTGTTTTTGCGATCAGGGGTTCCCACCCCAAACAAACTAAAACACACCTAGTTAAATTCTAAACACTCTACAACTGCAAGCAAGGAGAAGCTCTGCAGAGAACTGACCTATGGGAAAGTACAGCCAAAAGGCAACAGCACAGAAGTCATTCCTGAAGTTTCAGGCCCTGGACAATGTATGACCTACTTTAATATAGTAATATTTTTCAGTACAAGAAACATATCAAACTTTTAAAACACACAAAATTCAGACACTTATACAAAATGGCAAGACAAGAATTCTCCCCAAAAGAAAGGCCAAGAACAATCACAGCCAGAGACTTTGCTCAAAGCAAAAATTAAGCAATATATCTAAACAAGAATTTAAAACAACAGTTATAATACTAGTAGTTGGGCTTACAAATAACATAAAACTTTGCTGTAGAGATCAAAGACCTAAGAACTAGTCGTGATTAAATTAAGAATGCTATAACTGGGATAAAAATCACACTGGAAGCATAGGAGGGAATAGGTGAAAAAAAAGATAAAAATATGGGAAAAATGAAGTTGAAAAAAAATTAGGAAAAATAAACTATTAGATCACAAAGGTAAACTTAGGAAACTTAGTGATTTTATAAAAATAAAACAATATCTGTATCATAGGAGTCCCAGAGGAAGAACAGTAAGAAAAGAGGGCAGAAGGTTTATTTGAATTAATTACAGCTGAGAACTTCCCTAACCTGGATAAGGAAAGAGACATTCAAGTCCAAGAGACACAGAGAATTCACCTCAAAACCAACAAAAACATGTCAACAGCACAACGTACCATAGTGAAACTTGCAAAATACACAGATAAAGAGAATCCTGAAAACGGGCAGGGACAAAATGTCCTTAACCTGCAAGGGTGGAGACATAGGGTTAGTATCAGACTTTGTTCACTGAAATTTGGCAATCAACGAGGGTGTGGTAAGAATATTCCATGGGTAAAATGGGAAAAATATGCAGCCATTTGTTTTAACCAGCAAGGCTGTCATTCAGAATAGAAGGAGAGATAAAACGTTTCCCAGACAAACAAAAATTAGAGGCGTTCACGAAGACTAAAGCAGCCCTGTAAGAAATTTATATTGGGACTCTCTGAGTAGAAAGAAAAAAATAAAAGACCAAAGAACAAAGACTATTAAGGACTAGATAACTTGGCCTGAAACACCAAGACTACAAGTAGCACAATGGCACTAAATTAGTATTTCAGTAATTACTCTGAATGTGTATGGATTAAAATCTCCAATCAAAAATATAAGGTATCAGAATAGTTTTAAAAAAAAAGATCACTCGATATTCTGCATACAAAGAACTAATTTTTGACCTAAAAACACTTGCATAAAGATAGTGAGTGGATGAAGAACCATCTATCATGCTAATGATGGTCAAAAGGAGACCAAAATAGCCATCCTTATATCACACAAAATAATTTAAAAAAATTTTTAATGTTCATTATTTTTGAGAGAGAGACAGATCAGGCATGGAAGGGTCAGAGAGAGAGAGAGGGAGGCACAGAATCGGAGCAGGCTCCAGGCTCTGAGCTGTCAGCATAGAGCCCGATGGCGGGCTCGAACTCATAGACTGCGAGATCATGACCTGAGCTGTAGTTGGCCGCACAACTGACTGAGCCACCCAGGCGCCACTCTTTTTTTTTTAATTTTTTTTAATGTTAATTATTTTGAGAGAGAGAGAGAGCAAGCAGGGAATGGGCAGAGAGAGAGAGAGTGAGACACAGACTCAGAAAAAAATAATTTTAAAACAAATCCTATAACAAGAGATGAAGAAGGAAATAAAAATTAATGAGCCCACCCATCAAGTAGAGCTAACAATTGTAAATATTTATGTGTGCAACATGAAGAACACAAATATATAAATCAACTGATTACAAAGATAAACTAATTGATAACAATACCATAAAATAGGAGACATTAATGACCTTGAATGACACACTGGACTAGATGGACTGAGCACATATGTTCATTGTATTCCATCCTAAAGCAGCAGAATATACGTTCTTCTCAAGTGTACATGAAACATTCTCCAGAATAAATCACATACTGGGTCACAAATCAGTTCTCAACAAGTACAAAAACATCAAGGTCATGTTTCATACCATATTTTGATATCATAGTACTGTAAAACTTGAAATTAAGCACAAGAAAAAGAATTGGAAAGCTCTCAAATACTTAGAGGTTAAAGAACATCGTGGTTAAAATGCATGGGTTAACCAAGAAGTTAAAGAAGAAATCTAAAACGTCCACAGAATCAAGTGAAAATGAAAACATGACAATCCAAACATTGCAGTACCCAGCAAAGGCAGTCCTAAGAGAAAAGTATATTGCGTTTCGGGCCTATATGGAGAAGAAAGAAAAGTCCCTGCACCACCTAGCTTACACCTAGAGTAGCTAGAAAATGAACAGCAAATAAAGCCTAAAGCCAACAGAAGGGAAATAATGAATATTAGAACATATGAGTGATATAGAAACAAACAAAAATGAAGCAACAGCAGATTAATTAAAGAATTTATTCCATTTACAACTGCATAAAATACAATAAGGTACCTAGGAAGAAACCTAACCAAACAGGTAAAAGATCTGTACTTTGAAAAAATTTAACATGTATGAAACAAAAATAAAGAAGAAAAGAAAAATGGATTAGAAGAACAAACATTGTTAAATATCTATACTACCCAAAGTAATATATACACCTAATATAATGTCTTTCAAAAGACCAGCAGCATTTTGAACAGAACAATAACAAAATTTGTATGGACCACTAAAGACCATGTGAATAGCTTAAACAACTCTGAAAAATAAAAGCAAACATGGAGATATCATGATTCCAGAGTTCAAGCTGTATTACCAGGCTGTCATCATCAGTGCAGTAAGGTACTGGCACAAAAATAGGTACATAAGTCAATGAAACACAATAGAAAACCCAGGAAACCCAAAAATGGACCCACAACTATATTGACAACTAATCTTTGAAAAACTGGGAAAGATTATCCAATGGAAATGGTGTTGGAAAAACTGGACAGTAAGTATCATGTAGACAAAGGAAGAGCACTTTTCTTACACTGTGCTAAAAAATAAATTCAAAATGGATTAAAGACCTAAATGTGAGAAAGGAAACATAGGGAGCAATCTCTTTGACCTTGGCCTTATAAACTTTTTCCTAGATACGTCCTATCTATCATCTATCTAACTGTAGATTTAAATGTATTTATTTAAATATTACTTATGTAAATATAGATTTATTTATAAATAGATAATGCATATATATAAATACACAGTGGAATATTACTTGCGATCTAAAAAAATGAAATCTTGCCATTTCCAACAATGTGAATGGGACAAGAGTGTATTATGCTAAGCAAAATGTATCAGTCAGAGAAAGACATATATCATATGATTTCACTCATATTTGGAATTTAATAAACAGGTATACATAGGAGAGGGAAGAGAAAATAAGATATAAACAAAGAGGAAGGGAAACTGAGGGTTGCTGGAGAAGAGTGGGTAAGGGAAGGACTAGATGTGTGATGGGCATTAAGGAGGGCACACGTTTTGATGAATACTGTATTTTATATGTAACTGATGAATCCCTAAATTCTACTACTGAAACCAATACCAGTGTATATGTTAACTAATTTGAATTTAAATCAGATATTGGAAAGAAAAAATGTCTTCTTTTTTTTATATATATATATATATGAAATTTATTGACAAATTGGTTTCCATACAACACCCAGTGCTCATCCCAAAAGGTGCCCTCCTCAATACCCATCACCCACCCTCCCCTCCCTCCCACCCCCCATCAACCCTCAGTTTGTTCTCAGTTTTTAACAGTCTCTTATGCTTTGGCTCTCTCCCACTCTAACCTCTTTTTTTTTTTCCTTCCCCTCCCCCATGGGTTCCTGTTAAGTTTCTCAGTGAGAAACTTAACAGAAAAAATGTCTTCTGACAACAATTGTAAACAACCAGAAATCAATAAGAGGTAACTTGAAAATATACAAACATATGGAAATTAAACAACTTAATTAATTAACAATTTAATTAATTAAACCACTAAGTCAAGAAGAATTCAAAAAGTAAAGTCGGAAAACATATTGAAACAAAAATAAATGGAGATACAACATACCAAAATGAATAGAGTGCTAAAGCAGTTCTGAATGGAAAGTTTACAGTGATAAACATAGACTAATAAAAGGAAACTTCTCAACTAGACAACTTTACAACTCAAAGAACTAGAAAATAAACAAATTAACCTCTATTTTATCAATATGAAGGGATTTAATAGAGTGGAAATAAATATAAAAGAGTTCCAAAATACAATAGAAAATATCAACAAAACTAAGAGATGGTTTCTCAAAAAATAATTTAAAAATATTTAAATATTTATTTATTTTTGAGACAGAGACAGAGCATGAACGGGGCAGGGGCAGAGAGGGGGAGAATTTTATTTTCTTTATTTAAATTTTTTAATGTTTATTTTTCACAGAAAGAGAGAGAGAGACAGAGCATGAGTGGGGGAGGGGCAGAGAGAGAGGCAGACACAGAATCAGAAGCAGGCTCCAGGCTCTGAACTGTCAGCACAGAGCCTGACACGGGGCTCAAACCCATGAACCATTAGACCATGACCTGAAACAGTCAGATGCTTAACTGACTGAGCCACCCAGGCAACCCTCAAAAGAGAATTTTAAAAGATAAAGTTGACAAAACTTTAGATAGACTAACAGAAAAAGAGAAAGAACCCTCAGATATATAGTGAGAAATGAATGAGGAAATGTTACATTGATTCTTACAAATACCTAATATAAAAGATTAATATGAAATGTTCTAAGCCAACAAATTTGATGACCTAGAAGAAATGGATAAATGACTAGAAACTAGCAGACCATGAAGAATCAGGATGAAAGAGAAAACCTAATCAGACCTAAAATCCGTAAGGAGACTTTAAACTATTAAAAATCATAGTATGGTACTGGCATAAGTATGGACACATATAACAGTGGAAAAAATCGAGAATCCTGAAATGCACTGAGACCCTGCCCATATTCAGTCAACTATGATTTGACAGGCAGCTAAGAAGAGTAAATTGGAGAATAATAGTGTCCCTAAAATTTGGAAAATTAATAATCACATACTGAAGTAAAATTGGGTCCCTATCTTACACCATTCACAATAATGAATAAGTGGACTGCAACTTAAACATAAGACTTGGTATAATAGCAGTTGTGTAAGTAAAATAGAGATGAAATTCCTCAACATGGATTGGGCAATAGGTTTTTGGTCATCATACCTAAGGAACGAAGAACAAGAAAAATTAACAGTCAAAACTATATAAAACTCAAACCTTCTGCACAGCTAATGATTGATGAAAGCTATGGAATGAAAAAGGATATTTGCAAAATGCATTTGATAAGAGAATAAAATACAATCTCTATTTTATGTATTGGAATAGATAACTTACATAGATACATATATAATACAAAGTAAATAAAATAATCATACTGATATGTAAATTTAATATATAAATGTAATTACATATATAATATAAATTTCAAGGGTGTATGGGTGGCTCAGTCAGTTAACCATCTGACTCTTGATTTCAATTCAGGCAATTTCATACTTTGTGGGTTTGAGCCCCACATTGGGTTTTGCTAACAGCATGCAGAGACTGCTTGGAATTCTCTGTCTCCTCTCTCTCTGTACATCCCCACCGCTATCATGGGTGATTTCTGTCTCTCTCTCTCTCAATATACATAAATAAACTCAAAATAAATTTAAAGTAATACATACCTTTAGTGAAACACAAATCAAATATATATGTATAGCATATATATAATAATTATATTATTACATAATCATATCTTTAATATGAATATTTAACCACATATTAAAATTATAAGTTATGTTCTATTATATATTCACATATACATGTAAATATATACATATATAAATCAAATTACTATGTATCATCAGGAAAATTCAAATAAAATCCACAATAAGATATCAGTTTACATCTGTGAGAAAGGCTATTATCAGGAAGACAATATACATGTGTGGCAAGGATGTGGAGTGAAAACCACTTTTATATAATGTTGGTGGGTATTGAAACAGGTCTGGCTACTAGGAAACATGGTATGGAGATCCGTCAGAGAACTAAACACAGACTAACACATGATTCAGCAATTTGTATATATGCAAAGAAAATAAAAAACAGAAGATCAAAGAAATTTGTACACTCACATGTTTATTGAAACATTTTTTAAAACAGATAAGATATAGAAATTATCTGTACATCAGCAGATGAGTGGATAAACAAGTTGTGTGTGCACACGAGTGTACAGCTATGAGGAAAAAAAAGGAAATCCTGCTATTCAGGACTACAGTGATGAACACTGAGGATATTATGCTGAATGAGATATCAGACAGAGATAGGTCAATACTATATGATACCATGTAAATGTGGAATGTGTAACAGCCAGATTCACAAAAAGTGTGTAGAGTAATTATGGTTGCCAGAGGCCAGGGAGAAGGGATTTAATGTTTAAAGTACAAACATGGCTCTTGTACATAAATAATACATGAAGTACCAATACAAAACCAACAATAGTTTTTTACAGTGATCACAATTACTGGTACTATGTTATGTTATAAACTTCACAGTTCCTGAGAACAGATCTGAAGGGGTCCTATGATACCCGTACAATAATTCTTTGAAGGGAAGAGGAGTTAGCAATGCCAGGGTAGTGATTGCATTGCCCTATTTAAATGTATCAAATCACCCATTCTACACTTTAAACTTACATAATGTTATATGTCAATTATATTTCAAATTTAAGTAATCATCTAGGCTGAATTGATAAGATAGAAATATTATGGCAATCTGTTCACATACATGTAGGACTGGAAATTTTCAAGTTAGAATTTTAAAAAGCTGCATGAAAGTAGAAAATATAGGAAGCATAAATGTATCAATCACAAATGCAAAGATTGTATCAATATCAAAATGGGTTTAAGGACCAGCTGACCCCAATGAAAGCACACTAATTCAAAGAGATGCAGATACCCCTGTGTTTATAGCAGCATTACTTACAATAGCCACAGTATGGAAATGATATCTTGCCATACACATGATATGGATGGATCTAGAGAGTATAATGCTAAGCAGAATAAGTCAGCCAGAGAAAGGCAAATACCTCATGATGTCACTTATATGTGGAATTTAAGAATCAAAATGAAAAGGGAAAGAATGAGAGAGAGAGAGAGAGAGAGAGAGAGAGAGAGGAACCAAGAAATAGACTCTTACCTATAAGAAACAGACAGAAGGCTCCCAAAGAGGAGAAGCAGGGAGAATATATTAAATAGGTGATGGCTATTTAGGGTTTTGCTGTGATGAACACAGGAATATATGGAACTGTTGATTTACTATATTGTGCACTTGTAAATAGTATAATACTGTATGCTACATGAAATTAAAAAATAAATTAAAAAATAAAAGTTGTATTTTTAAAAATGAGTGAGTCCTTAAAACACTGAAGGAATGGTTAATATCAAACCTTCTTAAAAATGTAAGCATAGGGGCGCCTGGGTGGCGCAGTCGGTTGAGCGTCCGACTTCAGCCAGGTCACCATCTCGCGGTCCGTGAGTTCGAGCCCCGCA
This sequence comes from Lynx canadensis, assembly GCF_007474595.2. Classification (NCBI taxonomy): domain Eukaryota; kingdom Metazoa; phylum Chordata; class Mammalia; order Carnivora; family Felidae; genus Lynx; species Lynx canadensis. The sequence continues at coordinate 15,976 of NW_023397570.1, read as the reverse complement.
TCAGGCTCTGGGCTGATGGCTGGGAGCCTGGAACCTGTTTCCGATTCTGTGTCTCCCTCTCTCTCTGCCCCTCCCCCGTTCATGCTCTGTCTCTCTCTGTCCCAAAAATAAATAAACGTTGAAAAAAAAATTAAAAAAAATGTAAGCGTAAATGACATATAATAATATATTAGTTCCAGTGTCCAGAATATCTGTATGACAATTATGTGCATTACTTAAGCCTCACCACCATAAACGTAGTTGCCACTTGTCACCATACACAGTTATCACAATAGTACTGATTAAATTCCCTATGGTGTGTTTTCCATCTCTGTGAATTATTTATATTACAGCTAGGATCTGTGGTTTATTTATTTTTTTCCTATTTAGGCCACCCCCTCACCCATCTCCACTCTGGGACCCACCAAATTTTTCTGTGTATTTAAGAGTCTGTTAGGATGAGGAGGATGTTAGGATGAAGCAGGAGGGTGATCATGAATTGTCATATCAATATGTTTGACACCTAAAACTATCTACAAATAAAAATATGTAAAATACAGCAAGTCAGAGCATAATAATTCAATAAGTGAAATTAAAAATACACTGGAGGAAATCAAGAACAGAGTACAGGTTGCAGGAAACAGATCAGTGATATGATGCATGGTAATGAAAAAAAAAAAAAAAACAAGTTGATCAGCCAAAAAGAAAACAAATTTGAATAGGTTAATGTAATTCAGTGACACCAACAGAGGTAATAATGATCAATCAGTATAAAAATCTCAAAAGGGGAAGAAAGAGAGAAGTGCTAGGAAAGTGATTTGAAAAGGGTAATACAGGAAAAAATTTGTCAGTAAGAGGATAGAAATACATATCCAGGTCCAGGAAGCACAGAGAGCACCTTAGAAACCCTGTACCACCACACATAATAATAATACATATAGTAAACATTACAAAAAGCAGTGCAGAGGGACAATCTGAAAAGTGGCAGGATAAAAGGAAAGTTTCAGACATGAGAAGCTTCATTATGCTACAAGCTAATTTTTACAGCAGAATCTTTGTATACCTAAGAGCTGTAGCATGAAATATTCAAAATGTGAAAGGAAAAAAATAGGAATAACCCTACAACCAAGGTTACTCTACATATTTAAGGGTCTGAATCTTTGTTTTCCTCCCTCTTTTGTTCCTCCCCCCACCCCTTAGGCTCATTTGTTTTGTTTCTTAAATTCCATACATGAGAGAAATCATATATATTTGTTTTTCTCTGACTGACATTTTTGCTTAGCAATAAGACCTCTACTTCTATCCACATAGTTTGTTTCTCAGAGGGGAGGTGGGTGGGAGAATGGGTTAAACAGATGGTAGGGATTAAGAATTGCACTTGGATTGAGCAGTGGGTTTGTGTGTAAGAGTTACATCACTAATTTATACACCTGAAATAATAAAAAAAACAACCAACATACAAAGAGAGAAAAATTATTACATAAAGCAAATTTATCATTCACAATTGAAGGAAAGATAAATAGATATTCAAAGTAAAGGAGTTCATTGACTCTAAACCAGCCTTACAAGATATATTAAAGAGAATCCTGTTAGTGGAAAGAAGTCTGTAAGAAAAAAAACATATGAAAGGAAAATTTTTGAGTAAAATACAGGGAATGTAGTACATTAATCACTCACAAAGACAGTATATAGGTTAAAACACAAAAGTAGTAAAATCAAGGCTATTCACAAAACTTAGTCAAATGGTAGAAAGGAGAAGATGCAAAATGTGGCAAACATATACATAATACATGGAGATGAGTGTAAATATTTAGTGTTTTTATTTATTTTTAGGATACTTGCTTATTTATTTTATTTTGTTATTTTATTGTTTTGTTATCTATATAGATATAGATATAGATAGATACAGAGATATATATCTATCTATATCGATCTATAGCTATATATACATCACTTCCCAGATGATTAGCAACTTGCACATCATATATATACATATGGGTATATATGGATATATATGGATATATATATCCCAACAAAAGTAGCATGCACTGTTACATTGATCTCAGGTATAAAATGTAACGATTCAAAATTTCTCTCCATTTCTTGGTGCTTATCATGAAAAGATTGCTCTTATGTGCCTTCATACATATTACCGATCATTCAACTCTTCTTGCCTCTGGCCACCAAAACATTTGTCTGTCTGTCTTTCTCTCTTTTTTTCTTGTTGCTTGTTCACTTGTTTGTTTCTTAATTTTCCACATATGAGTGAAATAATGTATTTGCCTTTCTCTGATTGACTTATTTCTCTTAGCGTTATGTCCCCTTGCCCATCCATGTTGCTATACTGGCAACATTTTCATTCCTTGATGTCTCAGGAATATTCCTTTTTGTATGCACATCTTTAACCATTCATGTATACTTGGGTTGCTTCCCATCATGACTATTGAAAATAATGTATAAGGTATATAACTTTTTTATTAGAATTTTTGTTTTCTTTGGATAATTATAAAAGTGGAATTCCTGCTTTATAGGTAATTATATTTCTGATTTTGGGAGAAACTCCATATTAATTTCCACAGTCCCTGTGACAATTTGCCTTCCCACCAACAATGCACGGGGGTTATTTTTCTCCACATCCACACCAACACTTGTTGTTTCTTGGGTTTTTCCTTTTAGCCATTCAGACAGGTGTGAGGTGATACATCAGTATAGTTCTGATTTACTCTTCCCAGATGATTAGCAACTTGCACATTTTCCATGTATCTGTTAAGCATCTGGATATCTTCTTTGGAGAAATGTCTGTTCATGACTTCTTCTCTATTCTTAAACTGGATTTTTTTTTGGTATTGAGTTATATAAATTCTGTATATATTTTGGATATTAGCCCCTCTACATATGTATTTGCAAATGTCCTCTCCCATTTAGTATGTTTCTTTATTTTTTTAATGGTATCTGTTGAAGTGCAAATACTTACATTTCAGTTCCAATAATTTATTTGTGCTTTTATTTTTTTTTCAAAAATTTTAAACACTTATTCGTTTTTGAGAGACAGGGAGATACAGAGTGTGAGGGAGGGAGGGGCAGACAGAGAGGGAGACCTAGGGTCTGAAGCAGGTTCCAGGCTCTGAGCTGTCAGCACAGAGCACCAAGCAGGGCTTGAAACCATGAACTGCAAGATCATGACTTGAGCTGAAGTCAGATGCTTAATCGACTCAGCCACCCAGGTGCCCCTATTTGATGATCACTATGTTGAAACCCATGAATTAACCATCCCCAACTTCCCACTTTTTAGGTATGTCCTATCATATTTTACATCCTTTTATTTTTTGAATTCCTTGACTGCTTTGAGATATATTTATTTTTGTAAATTAATTTATGGTGTTTCTTTTCCTCTCAAAAATTATTTTGCATAAATATTTTGCGTGAAGTGGTTTACTAGTCTTTAATTCTTTTAGTTTCGTTTAGTTTTGTTTTATTTTGTTTTTGTTTTTTGGCTGAAGATCATTCTATCTCTCCTTTTCTGAATGGTAGCCCTGCTAGGTAAAGTTATCTTGGTTGCACATTTTTCCATTTAACCACTGTTAGTATATCATGCCACACCTCTCTGCATGCAAAGTTTCTGGTGAAAAATCCATTGAAAGTTGCATGAACTTTGCCTTGTTGGCAAGTTCCCTGATTGGAACTGTGTTGTTTTTTCTTTGTTTTTATGAATTTTTATTTGTCACTCCTTTTTGCCATCTTAGTTATTTGTTGTGTTGTCAACTTGCTTGCATCGATATTCTTGGAGGATCTCTGTGCTTCTTGGATATGATATCTATTTCCATCCCCATATTAGGAAAATTGTTTACTTTTACTTCTTCTAATAATTTTTCTCCTGCCATTTTTATCTTTTCACTTTTTGGGATGCCTATAATGTGCTTGTGATTATGTTTGATAGACTTACTGAGTTCTCTGAGATTATTCTCAGTTTTCATAATTATTTCTATTATTTGCTAACTTGCTTACTTTCTTTTTCTTTCTTTCCTTTTGTAAAATTTAAATCCAAGTTAGTTAATATATGGTGTAATAATGGCTTTAGGAGTAGAATTTCATTTGCCCATTACCTAGGTTTATTTCCTGATATGCTTTTTAATACAATTGTAAGGTGGATCAATTCCTTGATTTCTCTTTATGCTGCTTCATTAATGGTGTGTAGAAATTCAACCAACTTTTGTATGTTGCCTTTATATCCTGTTCTTTTGCTGAATTCATGTGTCATTTCTCCTGGTTTTGGGGTGGAGTCTTTTGGGTTTTCCATGTAGACTATCATGTTTTTTGCAATCAGTGATAGTTTGACTTCTTTCTTGACAATTTGGATGCCTTTTATTTCTTTTTGTTTCTGACTGCTGAGGCTAGAGCTTTTAACAGTATGTTGAACAACAGTGCTGAGAGTGACATCCCTGTCATGTTTCTGACTTTTAGGGGGAAAGCTTTCAGTTTTTCCCCATTGAGGATGATATTAGCTGTGTGTCTATCATATATGGCCTTTTTGAAAGTGAGCTATGTTCCTTATATTCCTACTTTCTCTAAGTATTAAGATAGGATATTGTATTTTCTGAAATGATTGTTCTGTGTCTATTGAAAGCATCGTATGGTTTTTATCATTTCTTTTATTAATTATGATGTATCACACTGATTTGCAGCTATTGAACCAACCTTGCACCCCGGACACCCTGCAGTCCACTTGATCTTGGTAAATAGTTCTTTTAATGTACTGTTGGTTACTTTCCATTTTTTTTGTCTTCTAAGGTTATTTATTTGTTCCTCCACTTTGTCTGGACTGCTGTTTGTTCCATAAAGTGTACTTTCAAATTCATTTATTGTGATCTTTGTCTCTGATTATTGCTTTTTTATTTAAAAATTTTTTGATATTTATTTCTTTTTGAGAGAGACAGAGACAGAATGCAAGTAGGTTGGGGCAGAGAGAGAGGGATGTACAGAATCTTAACCAGGCTGCAGGCTCCAAGCTGTCAGCACAGAGCCCGAAGCGGGGCTCGAACTCGGCGAGCTGTGATATCATGACCTGAGCCAAAGTCGGATGCTCAACTGACTGAACCACCCAGGCGCGCCTCTGATTACTGCTTTTTAAATCTTATTGTTAAGGCTCACACTTATGTCTTCCACAAGATGAGTGAATATCTTTATGATCATTATTTTAAGTTCTCTATCACACATATTATTTGCATCTGTTTTTGTGTGGGTCTCTGTCTGTGGTTTGGTGGGTATCCTTTCATTTGAGGCATGTTTCTCTGTCTCTTCATTTTTTCTAAGTCTGTGTCTGTTTCCATGTGTTAATAAATTCAGCTACATCTCAAAGTGCTCTTGAAGGCAGTGGACTGAAGAATGGGAGATTCAGAAATGTCTTGCTGTGCTGTGTCCCTGTTCTACAGCTCCTGTTCCTTCAAGGAGTATCTCGTGTGGATGCTGTATGTGCCTTATTTTGTTCTTGCCTGTTTTCCCTTCAGTGAAGTTATCTCCAGCAGATCTCCTAGCCTTCTTGGGGAATTATTTAGTCCCTAGAAGTTGTGGGGTGTGTTTAGTAAAGTATTCTATAGTTGCCTTGCTAATAGAGCAACTGCTGCCAGGTGGGTCAGTAAACATGGATCTGCAAAAGCCATGTGGTCTGGTCCTTCATTTTAACAAGGTAGACCTGATGTTTTTGAGTGATTTTCTACTGCTGTCCCAGTTGTTGCCACTGCCACCAAAAACAAAACTCTGCAAAGGGAGGGGGGTTGGTGCACAGGACAGTGCTGGTGGAGTTTGCAGGTCTCCCAGGAGAGGTGCCCCGGTACTGGGATTGAGAAAGAAAAAAATGTGCAAAAGCACAGGAGAACAGGGTTTGGTAGATGCAAGTTAGGTAGTGAGTGCTGGTTCCTACAGGTGGCCATGAGATTATGCTGGGGAGTTTGAAGTAAAATGATGACTTCCAGATCCTTTATACCTGGAGGAAACTTTTCGAGATCCCCCTCTCTCCAGGATACCATCTGTGATGAGTAAGACTTCCTCCCTTCCATCTCCATCTTTGCTGCAAATTACATCTCCAGCTTTGCTACTTCTTCAATGTGACCTCTTCTCTATCTTTGTGTGTGGAGTTTCTTCTGTCAGTCTCAGGTCTTTTTCCGGTATACTTAAGCTGATGTGAATGTTATCTAGTTGTGACTAAAATGAGTAGGTGAGCTTAGGTTGATCCAATTCTGCCACCTTCTTGGCAGCAAGGATTGTTTCCTAATATTAGCTTCCAGCTACTTCATTTTTTGTGTATAGAAATTCTACACATTTTTGTATATAATATGTGAATCCAATGTATCTTTAAGCTTTTTTATATACACAATTATAATTTCTGCATATAGGAAAATATTTTTTTCTTACTATTTTTTAGGACTTTTGTTTATTTTTCTTGCCTGACTGACATGGGTAAGACTCCCAGTATATTTATTTGAATACTTTGAATATATCATGCCAATACTTTCTGTCCTACAAATTTCTGCTCAAAATCATTGATAATGTTACAGGTTTTACATTTTATGTAATTTGTTCTTTTTACTCTTTCTGCTTTAAAAATTGTTTCTGTCATTACTTTTTGCAATTTCAATTATTCTGTGTATTAAAATGAACAATCTCGGGTTGATTTTGTTGGGGGCTTTATGTGCCTCCTGGATCTAGGTTTCCTTACACATATTAGGGATATATCAGCTACTATTTCTTTTAAAAATTCTGTGTCCTCTTCCCTCCATTACACTTTTGGGATTCCTATAGTATAAATGTAATTATTCATGTGGTATTGAGAAGTTCCCTTAACTTACTCTTATTGTAAAAATTCTCTTTTCTTTGTGCTGTTAAGGATGGTTGACTTCTATAATGGACTTCCTGCTCACTAGTTCATTCTAGTTCTAGGCCACAATTTATTTCCTCCTATGTATTTTCAATTTCAGTTATTGAGTTATTTATCTTATATTGTCCCTTTTTATATTTTGTATATCTTTATTGATGACCTCACAATGATTCCATACTTTTTTCTCAAGTCCAACAAGTAATTTTATGACAATTACTTTGAATTCTCTGTCAGATATATTTCTTATCTACATTTTGGTTAGCTCTCTTGCTATGATTTTGTTCCATTTTATCTTTTGGGCATATTTCTCTGTGTTCTGGTTTGGTTTAATGCTCTCTCACTGTTTCCATGCTTTAGAAAAGCCACCTAGGTGTCCTGCTCTTGAAACTAAGAACTTTATGAAAAAGAGGTCTTACAGTGTCCTCCACTTCAATTTCCCCTGTTTACCAGAATATAGGATATCAGAGGCATCTCATATGTGCATTGCGTGTGTGTCCTACTGTTGTGGCTGAATTGTATGTGCTTTCACTTTAATCATCTAAAATGTCTCTGTTTGTCTTTTGATCCTTGTGTTGCTAAGGGACAGTATTGGGCTTCTTTGGATTTGAATGGGTATAAAAAATATGCAGCAGAGGTGCAGTCACACAGAAATGCAATGCAGTCTTCAATTATTGTTCATTGAGAGACTTTCATTTGTGGGTGGTGCCTGCAGTCAAATCAAATCTTTGTCGCTAGTATACTAATTTGACTGCAGTGCAACTCATGTTGGTGTTTATTTTCTCTTCTCACCATTTTCTGTAACAGGCTTGTACCATGGTGCTTACGTGCAACTTACCTCTCAGCTGTGTACATCACTGGCTCAAAACCTATCACTGGCCCCTTATAGCCACATATAAGTGTTCCAGGATCTGCAGTCCCAGAGGTATGAACAGATGCAAACAGCAGAGCCAAGTCCCCTAATTGGTTCCTGTGATTGCTTGCTGCTGGCCCTAGCTATGCAACATACCTAGGCCACTACATTGACACCTGAAATTGACCACAACAAGTTAATAGAGTCTACACAAAAAGGGACTGCACGGTGATGGTCAATATATGGTATCATTAAGGGAAAGGATGGAACACACCCCATCATGGCATTCTTTGTAGGGAAATGTATCACTGGTATGAAAACCTTCATGAGAAACAAGAGATTCAGGTTCAACATCAGGCACCCAACCATTAGATCCTGTACAGTAGATATAAGGACCCAAATACCTGGCTTTGAAATTAAGCCAAAATAACAATAGTATTACAAGAAAGGGAAACCCCACTTTTTTGGGTTGTTTATTTGTTTTTAAGTTTTTATTTAAATTCCCATTAGTAAATATAAAGAGTAATATAAGTTCCGGTTGTACAGTATACTGATTCCACCCTTCCATAAAACACACTGTGCTCATCACAAGCACACTCTTATTACCTAAACCTATTTAACCCACCTTATCACCACCCCGCCTTCAGTTTTTTTTCTTGATACGTATTTCTTGGTTTGCCTCTCTCTTTTTTCCCTTAGCTCCTTTGTTTTCTATCTTAAATTCCACATGTGAGTGAAATCATTCAGCATTAATCTTTCTTGGACTAACTTGTTTCCTGTAGCATGGTGCTCTCTAGCTGCATTCATTTCATTGCAAATGGCAAAGGTTAATTCTTTTTTTATAGGGGAGTAATATTCCATTACATGTAACATCTGCATGTAATACACATCACATATTCTTTATCCACTCATTAGTCCATGGATACCTGGTCTGTTTCCATAATTGCTTTATTGTAGATAATGCTGCAATAATAACCAGAGTTTATGTATCCGTCAAGTAAGTATTTTTGTATTGTTTAGGCAATATGTAGTAGTGCAGTTGCTGGATTGGAGGGTAGTTTTAGTTTTGTCTTTTGAGCAACCTCCAAACTGTTTTCCATAAGTACTTTACCAGGTGTATTCCTAACAATGGTGCAAGAGCACTTTCACCATATCCTTCCTAAAACCTATTGTTTCTTGTGTTGTTGATTTTAGCCATTCTGTCAATTGTGAAGTGATATTTCATTGTAGTTTTAATTTGTATTTCACTGATATTAGTGATTTTGAGCATATTCTTCGGTGTCAGTTGGCCATGTGCATGTCTCCCTTGGGGGAAAGAAAAGTATTCACATTTTCTCACCAACTTTTTTTTCTTTCCAAATTTTTATTTAAGTACTAATTAATTAACATACAGTGCAATTTAAGTTTCAGGAATACAATTCAGTGATTCATCACTTAAGAACATAACCCATTGTTCATCACTACAAGGGCCCTCCTTAATACCTGCCAACCAGTTATCTAGCCCATCACCCACCCACCTCCTTCCATCAAACCTCAGTTCATTCTCTATTTTTAAGAGTCTCTCATGGTTTGTTTCCATATCTCCTTTCTCCCCTCCCATATGTTCACCTTTTTTTTTCATAAATAATGCATATGAATGAAATTGTATGGTATTTGTCTCTATCTCAGACTGACTTATTTCACTTGGCATCATACACTCTTGGTCCATCTATGTCGTGGCAAATAGCAATATTTCTTTTTTTATGACTGAGTAGTTCTCCATTGTTTGTGTGTGTATATATGTGTGTGTATATACACACATACATCTGTGTATAAAGGAGATGTAGATGTATATGTATACATGTATACATATGTGTGTGTGTGTGTGTGTGTGTGTGTACACACACACATACATGCTACACATCTTCTTTTTTTTTTTTTAATTTTTTTTTCAACGTTTATTTATTTTTTGGGACAGAGAGAGACAGAGCATGAACGGGGGAGGGGCAGAGAGAGAGGGAGACACAGAATCGGAAACAGGCTCCAGGCTCTGAGCCGTCAGCCCAGAGCCCGACGCGGGGCTCGAACTCACGGACCGCGAGATCGTGACCTGGCTGAAGTCGGACGCCTAACCGACTGCGCCACCCAGGCGCCCCTACACATCTTCTTTATCCATTCATCAGTCTATGGACACATGAGGTCAATTCTTAATTTGTTTATCATTAGTTTTGTTATTATAAGTGTTAAGGTGCATATACCATTTAGAATCTGTATTTTTCTATCCTTTGTGTTAATACCTAGTAGTGCAATAGCTGGATTGTAGGAAAGTTTTATTTTTAACGTTTTGAATAACCTCTATTCTATTCCCCAGATTTAACCAAGTTTGCATTTCCACCAGTATTGGAAAAGGGTTCCCCTTTCTCCGCATCCTCACCAACATCTGTTTCTTGTGTTGTTAATTTTAGCCATTGTGACAGATGTGACATTGTATGTCATTGTGGTTTTGATTTGTATTTCCCTGATGAGGAGTGATATTGAACATGTTTTCATGTGTTTGTTGGTCATCTGGATGTCTCTGGAAAAGTGCTAATCATACCTTCTTCCCGTTTCTTCACTGGCTTATTTGGGTTTGGGTTGTTGAGTTTGGTAAGTTATTTATACATTTTACATATTAACGCTTTATACACAATATGTCATTTGCTAATATCTTTTTGCATTCCGTAGGATGACATTTAGTTTTGTTAATTACATCCATTGCTGTGCACATTTTAGTCTTGATAAACTTCCAATATCTTATATCTGCTTTTGGTTTCCTTTCCTCTAGAGACATATCTAATAAGAAGTTACTATATTAGAGGCACCTGGGTGGCTCAGTTGGTTAAACATCCAACTTCACCTCAGGTCATGATCTCAAGGGTTATGAGTTCAAGTCCCTTAGTGGGCTCTGAACTCTCAACAAGGAGCCGTCTTCAGAGCTCTATTTGCCTGTCTCTTGCTTCCTCTCTCTCTCTCTCTCAAAAATAAATAATCTTAAAAAAAATAAGTTACTACATCAGAGAGGTTGTTGCATGTGTTATCTAGGATTTTGGTGGTTTCCAGTCTCACCCGTAGGTCTTTTGTCCATTTTGAATTATTTTTTTGTGTCTATGCTGTAAGGGAGTGGTCCAGTTTCATTTCCATGTGACACTGTCCACTTTTCTGAACACCCATTTGCTGAAGATATCTTTTTTCCATTGGATATTCTTTTCTGCTTTGTCAAAGATGAGTTTACTATATAGTTGGGTCCACTGCTGACTTTTCTATTCTGTTTCATTGATCTACATGTTTGTTTTTGTATCAGTACCATAGTGTCTTGATGACTACAGCTTTATAATGTAACTTGATACTGGAATCATGATGCCTCCAGTTTTGGTTTCTTTGTTGGGAAACCAACAAAGCATCTTTTCATGTGCCTGTTGGCCATCTGGATGTCTTCTTTAGAGAAGTGTCTATTCATGTTTTCTGCCTATTTCTTCACTGGACCATTCAGAAAAATAAACTCAAAATGGATAAAGGACCTGAGTATGAGACAGGAAACCATCAAAACCCTAGAGGAGAAAGCGGGAGAAAAACCTCTCTGACCTCAGCCGCAGCAATTTCTTACTTGACACATCTCCAAAGGCAAGGGAATTAAAAGAAAAAATGAACTATTGGGACCTCATGAAGATAAAAAGCATCTGCACTGCAAAGGAAACAATCAACAAAACTAAAAGGCAAGTGATAGAATGGGAAAAGATATTTGCAAATGACATATTGGACAAAGGACTAGTATCCAAAATCTATAAAGAACTCACCAAACTCCACACCTCTTGGGAAATTTTTGATTGCTGTTTTAGTCTCTTTGCTGTTTATGTGTCTGATTATATTTTCTATTTATTCGTGTTTCAGTAGTGGTAGTTTGTATGTTCCAAGGAATGTATCCATTCATAAAGATTTCTGTTTGCATGTAATTTTTCATAATATTATAATTATTTGGATTCTGCAGTGTTGGTTGTGATCTCCTCTTCCATTTATGATTTTATTTATTTGGGATATTTATTTATTTATTTATTTATTTATTTATTTATTTATTTATTTTATTATTTTTTTTAATGTTTATTTTTGAGACAGAGAGAGACAGAGCATGAACAGGGGAGGGTCAGAGAGAGGGAGGACACAGAATCTGAAATAGGCTCCAAGCTCTGAGTGGTCAGCACAGAGTCCGACGCGGGGCTCGAACTCACGGACCACGAGATCATGACCTGAGCTGAAGTCGGCCGCTCAACTGACTGAGCCACCCAGGCACCCCGTCTTTTTTATTTCTAATGACTCTGACTAGGGCTTATAAATTTTGTTAATTCTTTCAAAGAACAAACTCCTAGCTTCATTGATATGTTCTGTTTTTTAATTGCAATGTCATTGACTTATGTTCTAATCTTAATTAATTTCCTTCGCCTGCTGTTTTTGGGATTTATTTGCTCTTCTTTTTCCGGTTCCTTTAAGTGTATTGTTAGGTAGTGTATTTGAGACAGTTTCTTTAGGAAGGCATGGGTTGCTATATACCTCCTCCTAGGATCACCTTTGCTGCATCCCAAAGGTTTTGGGCTGCCATGTTTCATTTTCTTTTGTTTTCTGATACTTTTTCATTTTGTCTTGAATTTCCTGGTTAACCTATTCATCCTTTAGTAGACTTAACCTCCATGTATTTGTGGTTTTCCATTTTTTTCCCTTTTTGATTGACTTTAAGATACACAATATGGTCTGAAAGTATGCATGGTATGATCATGGTCTTAGTGTACTTACTGTGGCTTGATTTGTGGCTTAGAATGTGATGTATTCTGAAGAATGCCCCATGTGCACCAGACAAGAATGTGTATTCTGCTGCTTTAGGATGAAATGTTTTGAATATGTTTTAAATTCCTCCAGTCTAGGGTATCATTCAAAGTCATTGTTTCTTTCTTGCTTTTCTGCTTGAATGATCTGCCCATCAATATGTGAGTTTGTTGTTAAAGCCCCTTAGTATCATTATATTGTCATCAATGAATTTCTTTATGTTTGTTATTAATTGGCTTATATATTCATGTGCTCCCAAGTTAACAGCTTAAATATTTACTAATGTTAGATCTCTTTGGGGGATAGACCCCTAAATTTTAATATAATGCCTCTCTCTTCATTCTTTGTTAGTCTTTGTTTTCAAATCTGGTTTGTTGAATATAAGTATAACTACCCCAACTTTGTTTTGACAACCATTAGCAAGATAGATGGTTCTCAATCCCCTCATTTTCTATTTGCTGTCCCTTTAGGTCTGTCATTTGCCTCCTGTAGGCAGTATATAGAATGCTTTTTCTTAAGTTTTCCTTTATTTTGAGAGAGAGAGAGAGAGAGAGAGAGAAAAGGGGCAGGGAAGGGAGAGAGAGGAATAGAGAGAATCCCACACAAATCCTGGACTGCCAGTGCAGAGCTGGACATGGGGCTTGATCTCAGGAACCATGAGATCATGACCTGAGCTGAAGTCAGACACTTAAGTGACTGAGCCACCCAGGTATCCTGATGGTTCTTGCTTTTTTCACTAGAACCTAAATATTAGAATATTTAGCCCATTTACATTTAGGATGATTATTGAAAGATGTGAATTTAGAGCCATTGCCTTACTTTTAAAGTTGGTGTTTCTGTTTTTTTTAGTCTTTGTTGCTTTTGGTCTTTCCCCCTCATCTCCTCCCCACCCCCACCATGTTCCCCTTAATAATTCTTGCAGGGATGATTTAGAAGTCAAAAACTCCTTTAGTTTCTATTTGGGAAAGTTTTAATCTCCCCTTCCCTTCTGAATAACAACCTTGTCGTATAAAGTATTCTTTGTTGAATATTTTCCCCAATACATTGAATATATCCTGTGATTCCCTCCTGGCCTGCCAAGTTTCTGTGAACAGATCTGCTGTAAATCTGATATTTTCCCTTGTATATTAATGGCATGTTTTTTCTTGCTGCTTTCAGGATTCTTCGTTTGTCTGACTATTTTGTGAATTTTTTTATGATATGCCTTGGTAATGGACAGCTTTTGTTGAATTTAATGGAGTGTTTGTTCTGTGCTTCTTGAATTTTTATGTCAGTGCCTTCGCCTTGGGGAAGTTTTCAGCTATAATTTGCTCAATAAACTTTTGCTCTTTTTTCTCTCTCTTCATCTTCTGAGACTCCTATGATAGACAGTTATTCCCTTTTAATAAGTCACTGAGTTCCTTAAGTCTATATACATGATCCATTACCTTTGTTTTCTTCTTCACCTGGGCTTTATATAATTTTATTTTCCATAATTTCATCTTCTGTATCACTAATTTGGTTCTCTGCTTTGTCCATCCTTACTGCTATGACGCATTTGGGTTTGAATCTCAACTGTAGTATTTTTAATTTCAGACTGATTAGAGTTTAGCTCTTTTATATTCTCAGTAAGGGATTCTCTAATGTCTTCTATGTTTTTCAAGCCCAGCAAGAATCCTTGTGGTTGATATATTAAATTCTTGTTCAGACATATTACTTATACCTGTATTGATTAAATTTCTGGCCATTATTATTTCCTACTTTTTGGGGGGGAAGGGGGGAATTCTTCCATCTTGTCATTTAGGAGGAAAAAGTCATAGAATCATTTAATATTTAAAAATAAAACATAAATATAAATAAAGGTATGTTTTGGTCTGCTCATTAAGAGAAGGTTGATAGGCGTACCTGTGTGGCTCAGTCAGTTAATTGTCAAAGTCTTTGTCTCAACTCAGGTAGTGATCTCACAGTTCATGAGATCAAAGCTTGTCTTGGGTTTGGCACTGAAGATGTGTAGCCTGCTTTAAATCCTTTGCCTTTCTGCCCACCCTCCCCCACTCTGATTCTCTCTCTCAAAATAAACAAACAAGCAAACAAACATAAATAAATGAATAAATAAATATTTAAAAAAAGAGATTGATAACAGTGCTGGATGTCTCAGATGGGGAAGCAAATGACTCTTGATTTCAGCTCAGGTCATGATCTCATGTTTTGTGGGATCAAGCCCTGTGTTGAGCTCTGTGCAGACAGCACAGAACATGTTTTGGATACTCTTTCTGCCTCTCCTTCTCTCACTCTCTCTCTGTATCACAATAAATACACATTAAGTACAGATTTATAGAATAAAGAAAAAAGAAAAATTGATATAAAATAGAAAATAAAATTAAAAAAAAAATCTTTCCATATCCAAGGAGGGGGGAGTGGGAAACAGAAACAAAACAAACACCCAAGGGAAGTCAAATCCTGTTTTTCCTAGAGCTGAAACTTTGCAGCATTCTGTGAATACACTTAATTCAGGGAAAGGGTTTGTGCTGTTCTTCTTAGGGAGGAATCTACTGCTATGATCCTTAGCCTTACTTGCCACAGTGGAGATTGGAGGCCACAGAAAAGTGGGGATTAGTGCATCAGTTCCATTCTCCATCTGGTGGAGCTGTTTAGATCACTGAGATTATCAGTGCTGGTGAGCTTTGGGTGAAAATGGCATTCCCTTTAGGAGCAGGAAGTTCATGCCCCCCCTGACACACAATCACCCCTCCATTGTCCCAGTTCTCTGCCAGATTCCCGCCTTCACCTGGCCTGTGTTGGTGCTGCTATCTGGGTTTTATCTCAGGTGTGGTTGTGTTTCAAAACCCTACACTTCAGAAATCTCCCTGTAGCTGGGATCCATGCTTTCCCTCTAGCTGAGTGTCTAGCTGTATTTTGGCCAGTTCTGGTTATCCCAGAAAATGGTCCCAGGACTTATTTGAGTTTATGGTAAATCACAAAACACAGCTGGCACCAGGATTTGTTACCCTCAGGGTGTCTTTGTTCCTATACTCATGAACAGGAGAGCTGTATGTCTTCCTTGGGATCTTTTTCCCTGCAGAGTGTCTGCACTGCATCACCTCTATTCAATACATGTCAGGCATGGTAATTACTTTTCCCCGTGCCACACAGGGTATTCTCAAGGCATGCTGCCCACTCTCATCACTCTGCCCTTGTTCTTTATTGGGATACCATCAGGTGCTGACTTCCAAAACTTCCGACTCTGCACTTTGGTGTTAAAAAAAAAATGGTGGTATTGAAACTCTCTCCTTTTCCCCTGTAAATCGTTATAGGGGACACTTTTGTGCAGTCCTCTGTGTGTGCTTTCAAATTTTCATTCCTCTCTTCCTCCCTCCCTCCCTCCCTTTCTTCTTCCTCCCTCCCTCCCTCCCTCCCTCCCTCCCTCCCTTCCTCCCTCCCTTCCTCCCTTCCTTCCTGTATAGTTA
>NW_023397569.1:0-48158 GCF_007474595.2 Lynx canadensis | reverse complement strand
GAAGGGTAAATGGGAATTGCTGAAACGTCAGCAGTGTTCTGGTCTCAAGGCTCTTGGATGCGATAGCATTATCAGAATAGAGCCCCAGGATCCCCCAAAGGATAGTTAGGTACAAAATTGGTTGTAACTTCCTGCACTCATTGGAGATGCGCGTACTCCCTGCATGTTTTCACATAAACATCAGAAGATCCTTGTTTTCTCGTCCTATGCTTTGGTACTCTTAATACTCGTATCTGATAAATAAGAATAAAGCTATAGTCAGTTAGCCGCAGCTACGTTTTCACTGCTGAGGCAGCCCTGCATGTTCACTCAGTCTAAGCGTCTGAGAACTTTTCCTTCGGTGCGCAGTAACACCCCACAAAGGTTTTTGATATTGATGAAACCCAATTAACTTCTTTGCGCATAAAATTTATTTTGCGCTTGTACTTTGATGTCATATCTCAGAAACCACTGCCTAATCCTAGAATGTGGTGATTTATGACTATGTTTTCTCTGAAAAGTTTTAGAGTTTTTTTTTTGTTTTTTTTTTTTATTATTATTTTTTTTTCAACGTTTATTTATTTTTGGGACAGAGAGAGACAGAGCATGAACGGGGGAGGGGCAGAGAGAGAGGGAGACACAGAATCGGAAACAGGCTCCAGGCTCTGAGCCATCAGCCCAGAGCCCGACGCGGGGCTCGAACCCACGGACCGCGAGATCGTGACCTGGCTGAAGTCGGACGCTTAACCGACTGCGCCACCCAGGCGCCCCTAGAGTTTAAATTCTTATATTCATGAACTTACGCCACTTTTAATAGTTTTCGTATATGGTGTATCATGGAGTCCAACTTCATACTTTATTTGTTGATAACTTATCCTAGCACCATTTGTGGAAGAGACTATTTTCCCCCATTAAGTGGTCTTGACATTCCTTCTAACCATATGTGTGACTATTTATTTCTGTCTCTAACTTTTATTTTTATCTCTATGTGTATTTATATGCCATTACCATACTCTTATTTGATTTTGTAGTACATTTTGAAATTTGGAAGGATAAGTCGTATGGTTTCAAGATTGATTTGGTTTTATGGGTCCCTTGTAAGTCCGTGTGAATTTTAGAATCCCCCTGTGCGTTTCTAGGAAAACAAAATAAGCACAGGTTAAAAAGAAAAAAAAAAAAAAAAAGCCAAGAGATGCTTTGAAAGGGATTGCTTTGAAGTGGCAGATCTGTTTGGATCATCTGTAGGCCACCTGTTAATGAGCACTGCTGCCCCAACAGTCTTCAGTGCTTTCATACATGAGCACAGAAGGCTTTGCACTTGTTTTAAGGTCCTTTTAAAATTTCTTTCAACAATATTTTATAGTTTCAATGTACAAATCTTGCACATCTTTGGTTAAATACATTCCTATATATTTTATTCTTTTTGCCGCTCCTGTAAATGGAATGTTTTCTTAATTCCGTTTTTGGACTATTTATTTCTAATTTATAAAAATACAATTAGTTTTTAATGTGTTGATCCTATTTAATGCCACTTTCCAGAACTTATTTATTAGGTCTAATAGAAATGTTTATTGTGTACTTACGTATGCTTGTGTTCGTTAGTATTTTCCACACTGGATACAAAAGCATGTTTTTGCAAATAGTATTACTTTTTTCTTTGCAAATATGGATGTGTCCAGTTATTGTGTTTCTCCTTAGTGTTGAAGGTTTTGGGAGATGCTTTGAGTCAAAATGGGACCTAACTTTCCAAGATAAAACTTACACGACCAGATTAAATAAAGAGAAGACTTAATATTTAGCCCTTATTTGTCAAGGAAGGTTCCAGAGCCTCTTATCTATTGAAGGAGAAGTCAGAAAAAGGCTTTGATAGAATTCCCTTTCCCTCCTCCTCCCCACCCCCTACCCAGCTTCAGGCACAATTATTGGCAGATTACTGGGCACTTATGATCACCTGCAGCCAGGCAGTGTGATCATTTCTTGCAGTTGACCAGAGCCTAAAGCTTTCTTGTGCTCGTAGGTGCCTGGTACTCAGTGAAAGAGCACCGACTCACCCTAAAACACTAGAAGATGACCTTCTAATTTGTGAAAACTGGGCCGTGTCTGATATATTCACACTATCTCTGCAGCCCACTGCTCTTATATATTCACACTATCTCTGCAGTCCACTGCTCTTATTTACCCTTAAATCTACAGAGCAGAAAAATCAAAATTCCACCAAGGATACATGGGAGAGAGCTCAGCCAGAGCTACCAGCATTGACAGGCTTTTGCATCCCTCAAGATAGAACGCATGGGTTTTATGGAAGTGCTATCCCAACTGGCATTGTAGTGTTCACCAGTGACTCTGTATTTCTTTATGACTTCCTCATTCAGTTGTGGCTCATTTCACAAAACAGAATAAACACATGTTCAAAGGCAACAAAACTGTTCTTTCTGTGAAAACTAGTCTTTCAGGACCCTGAAGTTCTGGAATACCCCCTTCTGTTCCTACCCTGTGACATAGACTGAGAGCCAGGGCCACACAACTGCGTTTCCACTCAGCCAGGTAAAATCTCAAAATTTACAGGGAAAAGTAACACATGTTGCCAAGTCACCAATACTCTTCTTCCCATTCTCCGTGGGAATTATATTTAATCATGGTGAATCTCCAACCCACCCCAGAACTTATTCAGCTGTCCCTTTAGGAATTCACTCCCTCAAGGATTAGAAGAAGAGTTAAGATGGTGGGGAAGTAGGGGGACTCTGGGCTTTCCTTGTCCCTCAAACACAACTGGATTAAGGTCGGATCACTTGGAACACACAGGAAATCCATCTCTGGAGAGGCAGAAGGACCTCCACAGTTGGAAGAAGACAGCTTGGCAGGATCGAGGTGCGTGGAAGTGGATTGGGGGAGAGAAAAATGGCAGAGCTGTGGAGGAGAGTGAGCCATTTTTGTGGAGACAAAAGGGAGACAGAGAAACAGGGACAGAGAAAGTGTGGGATCATTTCACACAAGGGGAAAACCTCTCTCTGGACCACAGACTGGAGAGCGAGAGGTTCTGAGGGTTGCTGTGTGTGTGTGTGTGTGTGTGTGTGTGTGTGTGTGTGTGTGTGTGTGTTTCAATCAGCATTTGGAGCTCAAACTCCGAGGTTTGGGAAATGCGTGACTTTCTCTGGGGAGGGTACGTGAGGTGCACTCCTGGACAGGTGGGGGCTGGCCCCAGAGGGCGTAGGGTGGTGTAGAGATCTCCAGGGTGCACGGGGAGGGAACAGTGCCCTTCTGGGAGTACTTTTGGAGCAGGGTCTATTACCTCTTCAAGGACCAAAGACCCCGCAGGTGCCAGCCTAAGGCTTTTCGTCAGCAAGGGAGAGAGGTGCACCCAGAGGGAATATAAACTTTGCTGCTGTTAGCTGTTCTGCCTCATAGATTTGGTGCTCTCTGCAGGCATGGGAATGCTTTTCAGGGACAAAGGATATCAGATACAGTGTGGAGAGGCTCTACTCCGGAGAAGGCTCTACTCCGGAGAAGGGTCTGCACATGCCCAGTTTTTTAAGACTTTGGGTTTGGAATCCCAGCTACCCACCAAAGATAAAACACAGGAGAATTGTGGTGCAGGGTGAGCTGTCTGCCACCACTATTCTATGAGGGCTGCCTGAACAACAGGGGTGTGAGATCCCCAGTCCAGGGAAGAGAGATTGGGGTGGCGCCATTTCCTCCCAACACCCATGCAGTGGGACTTCAGAGAGCAATGAACAGTCCCCAAAGGAGGAAGGACCAGCTCAACACAAACTCTGCCCCCCTGTGCCTGAAACTGCATATTTTCTGGGTCAGGACTTCATCTGAGCCAAGGAAGTGGGCTGGTCTTCCAAAAGCCCAGCACAGACAGCACCCCCCATAAACCGAGTGTACTGAAGATCCAGTGTTTCAAACAACACTTAAAGTTTAGGTGGAAATAGGACCAGGTTTGATTTATTTTTTAATTTATTTTTCTTTTTTTTTTTCTCTTTCTCTTTTGGAATCAGGCTCATAATTTCTTTTTTGTTTCCTTCTCTCTCTTCCCTTGCTTGCTCTCTCTCTCTTTCTCTCTCTGCATCAGATTTTTTTTTCTTTTTTCTTTTTCTTTCTTAAATCTTTTTTTTTCCCTTTAGAATCAGGCATATAGATTTTGATTCTCTATTTGATTTTTTTGTTGTCGTTACTTTCCTTTTCTCTTTTTTTTTTTTTTTTTGGTATAAAGTTTTTTTCTCTTTTTCCCAGGCTTACTTCAACAAACAAATCAAAGCACACCTGGTTTAAAGTTCAAACACTCAGCTCTGAAAGCAAGGAGGAGCTCTGCAGAGGAGTAACGAGTGGGAAAGAGAAGCCAAACACAACAGGACAGTGCACACAGCATGCACCTGGAATACAACCTGAAGTGCCAGGACCTGGACCGTTTATGACCTTTTTTTTTTTTTTTTTTTTTTTTAACACAGTAGTACTCCCAGGGGCAGAAAACATAACAACCTTTCAAAACATGCAAAAGACAGAAACTTAGCCAAAATAACAAGCTGAAGAAATTCTCCACAAGATAAGGGTCAAGATCAAATCAAGACCAGGGATTTGCTCAAAACAGATATGAACAATGCATCATCTGACCAAGAATTTAGAACAACAGTCAGAAGACTACTAGCTGGGCTTGAAAAACTATGTGGAAGACATGAAAGAAACCCTTGCTTTAGAGATCAAAGTCCTAAGAACTGGTCAGCCCGTGATTTAAAAAAAAAAAAAATGCTATCACTGAGGTCCAAAACCCACTGGATACACAATGAGTACTGAAGAAACAGAGAAGAAAACAGAAAATATAGAAAATAAAATGATGGAAAATAATGAAGGTGAAAAAAGAGAAAGAAAAGAAAATTATTAGATCATTAGGGGAGACGTAGAGAAATTAGTGATTCCATAATATGAAAAAAAATATATATCCAAATAATAAGGCTTCCAGAAGACGAGCAAAAAACAGAAGAGACATATTGTTTGAACCAATCATAGCTGAAAACTTCTCTAATCTGGAGAGAAAAGCAAACATTCAAGTACAAAAGGCACAGAGAACTCACCTGAAAATCAACAAAAACAGGTCAACACCATGATATAACACAGTGAAACTTGCAAATTACAAAGAGCAGCTAGGGACAAAAGGCCCTTACTCTACAAGGGTAGACACATAAGGGTAGTAGCAGACCTGTCCACTGAAACTTGGAAGACCTGAAGGGAGTTACAGAAAATATTCAATGTGCTGAATGGGAAAAAAATATTCAGCCAAAAAATTCTATATCCAGCAAGGCTGTTATTCAGAATAGATGGAGAGATAGAGACTTTCCCAGACAAACAAAAACTAAACCAGTTTGTGACCACTAAATCAATCCTGCAAAAAATTTTAAGGGGACTCTGTAAGTGGAGGCCAAAAAACCCCAAAAAGCCCAAAGGAACAAAGACTACCAAGAACTAGAGAACATCACCGCAAACACAAAATCCACAGGTAACACAATAGCACTAAACTCATATCTTTCAACAAGCACTCTGAATATTAGTGGACTAAATTGCTCCACTCAAAGGACACAGGGTGAAGAATGTATATAAAAACAAGATCCATCCATATGTGCCAGCAAAAGACTCATTTTAGACCTAAGTACACCTGCAAATTGAAAGTAAGTGGATGGAGAACCATCTATCACAAAAAGAAAGCTAGAGCAGCCACACGTGCGTCAGACAAACTAGGTTTTGCTTTTTTTTTTTTTTTAATGTTTATTCATTTGTTGATAGAGAGAGATAGAGTGTGAGTGGGGAAGGGACAGAGATAAAGGGAGACACAGGATCTGAAGCAGGCTTCCAGCTCTTAGATTTCAGCACAAAGCCTGACACTGGGCTTGAACTCACCAACCGTGAGATCATGACTTGAACCAAAGTTGGCCGCTTAACCCACAGAGCCACCCTGGCACACCCAGACAAACTAACTTTTAAGACAAAGACTGCAAAAAGACATGAAGAAGGACACTGTATCAGAAGTAAGTGGTCTGTATAACATTTGTAAATGTTTATGCTGCCAACTTGAAAGAACCCAAGTGTATAAGTCAATAAATCACAAAATGAACAAAGTCCTTGAAAATAACACAATAATAGTAGGGGATTTTACTCTTACAGACATGGACAGAACAACTACGCAGAAAAGCAACAAGGAAACAATGACTTTGAATGACACGCTGGGCTGGTGGCCTTAACAGATCTATTCAGATTATCTCGTTCTAAACCGGAAGAATTCACATTCTTCTCAAGTGTACGTGGGACATTCTCCAGAATGCATCACACACTGAGTCACAAAACAGCCCTCAACAAAGATAAATGATCATACCATGCATATTTTCGGGTCACAAAGCTATGAAACTTGGAGATAATCACAAGAGAAAATTAAGAAATTCCTCAAATATGTGGAGGTTAAAGAACGTCCTACTAAAAGAATGAAGGGTGGGTGGCAGTGCCCGGGGGGTTCCGTCTGTTAGGCGTCGAACTTCAGCTCAGGTCATGATCTCACTCTTTGTGGGTTTGAGCCCCGCATCGGGCTCTGTGCTGACAGCTCAGAGCCTGGAGCCTGCTTCAGATTCTGTGTCTCCCTCTCTCTGACCCTCCCCTGCTCATGCTGTGTCTCTATCTTTCTCAAAATAAATAAACATGAAAAAAAAAGTTTATAAAGAATGAATGGGTTAACCAGGAAATTAAAGCAGATTTTTTAAAACATACATGGAAGCAAATGAAAATGAAAACTCTTTGGGATGAAATGGAACCCCTTTGTGATGAAATAAAAACCTTTGTGAGGCAGCAAAAGCAGTCCTAGGAGAAAAGTATGTTGCAATTTGAGCCTCGCTCAAGAAGCAAGAAAGATCCCAAATACACAACCCAACCTTACACGTAAAGGAGCTATAAAATAAACAGCAAAACCCGCAGAAGAAGGGTCAAATTAGAGCATAAATACAGGATGTAGAAACTGGAACAACAACTAACGGTCGAACAGACCGTTTAAACTAAATGCTGGCTCTTTGAAAGAATAAACAAAATTAATAAATCCCTAGTCAGTCTTGTCAAAAAGAAAAGAGAAAGCATCCAAATAGGCAAGAGCACATATGAAAGAGGAGAGGTGACAACCAATGCCACAGGAAAAAAAAAAGTTACAGCACTATGAAAACTTATGTGCCAACAAATTGGGCAATCTGGAAGAAATAAAAAAAGAGAATTCCTAGACAATCACACACTATCAAAACTCAACAGGAAGAAATAGAAAATTTGAACAGGCCCGTGACTAGCGCAGAAATTGAATCAGTTATCAAAAATCTCCCAACAAATAAGAGTGGTGGGCCAGAAGATTTCCCAGGGGAATTCTACCAGACAGTTAAGAAAACACAGTTAAAACCTATTCTTCCCAAACTGTCCCAAAAATAGAAATGGAAGGAAAGCTTCCTGATTCATTGTATGAAGCCAACATTACCTTGATTCCCAAACCAGGCAAAGATCCCACTAAGAAGGAAT
The DNA here is from genome assembly GCF_007474595.2 of Lynx canadensis. Lineage (NCBI taxonomy): Eukaryota > Metazoa > Chordata > Mammalia > Carnivora > Felidae > Lynx > Lynx canadensis. The sequence continues at coordinate 40,646 of NW_023397569.1, read as the reverse complement.
TACAGGCCAATATCCCTGATGAAACTAGTTGCAAAAATTCTCAACAAGATTCTAGCAAACTGGAGCCAACAACACATTAACAGAATTACTCACCAAGATCAGTGGGATTTGTTCCTGGGCTGCAGGGCTGGTTCAATATATGCAAATCAGTGTGATACACCACATTAATAAAAGAAAGGATAAGACCATATGATCCTCACAATACATCCAGGAAAAAGCCTTCGACAAAATACAGCATTCACTCTTGATAAAAACTGCCAAAAAAAAAAAAAATAGACACAGGATAGACATATAACATACCTCAACATCATAAAGACCATATATGATGGGCCCACAGTATTATCATCCTCAGTGGGGAAAAGTTGAAAGCCTTTCCCCTGTTGATCAAGAAATAAGACAAGAATGCCCACTCTGATACTACTATCAGATATTACTATCTGATACAGTATTGGAAGTCTTAGCCTCAGCAATCGGACAACAAAACCTTTAAAAGGACATACAAATTGGCAAGGAAGACACACAAATAGTCTGTCACTATTTGCAGATGATCTGATACCTTACAAGGAAAACCCAATGACTCCATGAAAAAGTAGCTAGAACTAATACATGAAAATTCAGCAAAATCACAGGATATAAGGTCAACTGATATAAATCAGTTGCATTTTTTTTTATTTAAACATGTTTTTAACATTGGGGTGCCTGGGTGACTCAGTCAGTTAAGCGTCCGGCTTCAGCTCAGGTCATGATCTCGCAGTTTGTGGGTTCGAGCCCCGCGTCGGGCTCTGTGCTGACAGCTCGGAGCCTGGAGCCTGCTTTGGATTCTGTGTCTTCTCCTGTCTCTGCCCCTCCCATGCTCATGCTCTGTCTCTCTCTCTGTCTCTCAATAATAAATAAACATTAAAAAAAATTTAAAAGATTTTCTAACGTTTATTTGTTTTTGAGACAGAGAGACAGAGTGTGAGCAGGGGAGGATCAGAGAGAGAGGGACACACAGAATCCAAAACAGGCTCCAGGCTCCAAGCTGTCAGCACAGAGCCTGATGGGGGCTCGAACTCGCAAACCGTGAGATCATGACCTGAGCCAAAGTCACATGTCCAACCGACCGAGCCTCTCAGGGGCCCAAAATCAGTTGCATTTGTATACACCAATTACAAAGTAGCAGAAAGAGAAATCAAGGAGGCTATCCAATTTATTAGTACCAAAACCAATAAGACATCTAGGAAAGAACCTAACTAAAGAGGTAAAAATCTGTACTCTAAAACTGTAGAACGTTTATGAAAGAAATTGAAGGGGATACAAAGAAATGGAAAAGCATGTCATGTTCATGGGTTGGAAGAACAAACATTGTTAAAATGTCTACGCTACCTCAAGAAATTACACATTTAATGCAATCCCTTACCAGCATTCTTCACAGAACTATATCAAACATTCCTAAAATTTGCATTGAAGCACAAAAACTCTGAATACCCAAAGCAATTCTGAAATAGAAAAAAAAAAAAAAAAAGCTTGAGGATCATGATTTCAGACATCAAGCTATATCTGAAAGTTGTAGTCTTCAAGACAGAATGGTAATAGTGCAAAAATAGACACATAGATCAATGGAACAGAAAAGAGAACCCAGAAATTGACTGACAAATGTATGGCCAAATAATCTTCCAAAAAGCAGGAAAGAATATCCAATGGGGGTGGGGGGGGTCGGGGGGGGGAAACAGTTTCTTCAACAAATGGTGCTCGGAAACCTGGACAGTGACATGCAGAAGAATAAAACTGGACAATTTCCCTACATGATACAGAAAAATAAATTTGAAATGGATAAAAGATCTAAATGTGAGACAGGAAGGCATCAAAATCCTGGAGGAGAGCACAGGCAGTGACCCCTTTGATCTCTGCTGCAGCATATTCTTATCCCAAAGGATACAATAATACAGATTCAAAGAGGTACATGCACCCCCCAAGTTATACCACCAATAGCTAAACTATGGAGGAACCCATATTCATCAACAGATGACTGATTAAAAATGATGCAGTGTACATAGGTAATATGTATACAGATACATGCATAGTGAGATTTCTCAGCCGTTGAAAATAATGAAGTCTTTCCGTTTGCAATGATGAAGCAATTTTCAATGGATGAAGCTAAAATGCACGATGCTGATATTAAGTTAAGATGAGAGACAAGTAGGGGGATCCTGGGCTTCCATGTCTCTCACGCGCAGCTGGATTGAGGTCGGATTATTCAGAACACTCAGAAAATTGATCTGCAGAGTGGCAGAAGGATTTCCACGGTTGGAGGGAGACAGCTTGGCAGAAGCAAGGTGCATGATGTGAGTTGGGGGAAGAAAGTGGTGGAACCATGAGGGGAGGGAATCCCTTCCATGGAGAGACAAAAGGGAGAGAAAGAGAGAAGGGTTGAGATAGCGCAGCATCAAATAAGCACAAGAGGAAAACTTCTCTGGGCCACCAATTGGGAAGTAAAGGTACTGAGCATCTCTCTTTTGCAAACAGGATATGGAGCTTAAACCCTGAGTTTCTGGACATGCACAACTTTCTCCAGAATGTAGCTGTGGGGAGTTCTCACGGGGAAAAGGGGGTAATGTATGGTGTAGCAATCTCTGGGGCACACTGGGAGAGAACAATCCCCTTTCTGGACTACTTTTGGAGGAGAGTTTATTGCCTCCCCAAGGACAAAAGACCCTGCCAGCGCCAGACAAAGGCCTTTCAACAGGTGGAGAAGTTCTTCTCCAGAGGAGGAAAGAAGATCTGCACAGTGCCAGGTCCTTTAAGACAGGGCTTTACATCTTAGCAGTGTGTACCAAGGAGAAGTCTCAGGATATTTGGGGCACAAGGCAAGCTGATGGCCCTTGCTCTTCTGCAAGGGCTGCCTGAACAGTGCAGCTGAGACCTCCAGTATGGCCATGAGAGACTGCAGTCATGCCATTTGTCCCAACACCAACACTCTGGGACTCCAGAGAGCAGCATAGCAGCCCCCAGAGTAGAAAAGACCTGCTTACCCCAAACGCCATTCCTCCATGCTTGGCAACTGCTAATTAACTGGAGTAAGACTGGCGCTGAGATTATGCAACCAGCCTCTTTCCAGACCAGCAAACGCACCATTCTCTGGGCACCAACAGACAACTCTATTTCTTCACCTTATTTTTCCTCCTCCTCCTCTTCTTCTTCTTCTTCTTCTTCTTCTTCTCCTCCTCCTCCTCCTCCTATTCCTGCTCCTCCACCTCCTATTCCTGCTCCTCCACCTCCTATTCCTGCTCCTTCTCCTCCTCCTCCTCCTCCTCCTCCACCTCCTCCTCCTCCCCCTCCTCCTCCTCCACCCCTCCTCCTCCTCCCCTCCTCCTCCTCCCCCTCCTCCTCCTCCCTCCTCCTCCTGTCCCTCCTCCTCCTCCTCCTGTTCCTCCTCCGCCTCCTCCTCCCCCCCTCATGTCCCTCCTCCTCCCTCCTCCTGTCCCTCCTCCTCTTCCTGTCCCTACTCCTACTGTCCCTCCTCCTCCTCCTCCATCTCTTCCTTTCCCTCCTCCTCCTCCAAGGGCGCCCCTCTTCCATCCGGCTCCTCCCCTCGTCCCCTTCCGCCCCTCCCTCTCCTCCCCTCCTCCCCTCCTCCCTACCTGCCTCCTTCCCTTCCGGCCTCCTCCTTCTTCCTCCTCCTTCCCCCTCCTCCTCCTCCCCCTCCTCCTCCTCCCCCTCCTCCTCCTCCTCCTCCTCCTCTCTCCTCCTTCTTTTTTTTTCCTTCCTAGTGGCATCAGTCTCATAGTTTCTGATTTGTTTTTTGTCGTTTCATTTTATCTTTACATCTTTGTTTTGAATCATGCTTTTCTGTTCTCTTCTTTTCCTTCTTGTCTCTTGTTTTTTGACCCTCTCTATTCTTTGTGCCTGTGTACCTCCTAATCTTGGCTGCTCATCCTGTTTACCCAAACTCAGATGTGAGCAACCTATGGCTTTGTACTTCTCTGTGCCTTGTTAACTCATTGGTATAAGCTCAGGGTTCTCCACTGTCCCCCCTTATTGTTTTTTGCTTTTGGGTTTTTGGTTTTGTGGGGGTTTTTTGGGGGGGGGGTTCTTTTAGTTTCATGTTTGAAGACAATCAGTCATGATGAGTTCCTTGTCTTTTTTAATTTTGTTTGCTTTTGGATGGCTTGGAGGGTGATTCTGCAAAATGGTAAAAGCATTCCACTTCCCAAAGTTACCCAGAATTTGAGATGGGTGCTAGCCTTAAGTGAGAAAGGATTTAGGTCGTGCCACATTTCCCAGGAATCAGCCCATTGATTTTGAAGCTGATCCTTTGCAAATTGCAGCTTTTGGAACAAAGTCATATCTAAATCTTTTATATTGTCAGAGAGGTGGGAAGAAAAGATACTGTGAAGATGTGTCTGGACAGCATCCCAAGCTTGGGAGTGATTATAAGGAATTCCAGTCATGCAGATATTCTGGTAGCTAGGGTCACAGGGCAGTTTAGAGTGGAGGAACAAGGCCTCCTGTCTTTTTCCAATAAATTTCACTGCAGCCTCAAGAGCTTCCAGGTGGGCCAGAAGTTGTCTATCAATGGAAGTCTGGCTTATAAATGCTGTGGTAGCATTGACCATAAATTTATTAAGGACATGGGCTGTCTGGATAGTATGATGCAGGGTGACTCCAGCTGTAGTGCAGAGGTGAGAATGCCTACTGCTGCTAGGATGCCCATGATTAACAGGCCAACAAACCTTTTTTGCCTTACGGCAGAGTGCCAGTGTCGAATAAGCTTGGAAGGCATGCCTAGTCCTGAAGGATGCATGTAGGGCTCAGAGCTGTTAACAGGAACCCAGGCTGAGATGCACTAAGTACTCCTAAGAAGGAGGTGTTTAACTGGATGATGTTATCATTACTTATGCAGGACATAAACCAGCCCTGAGAGGTAGAGATATTATCAGTATTTCCTAGTTGTTGGATCTGTAAAGTGGAGGTAGCAAAGAGAATGTAGGGAAAAGCGACACAAATAGTTGTCCACGCAAATTGGTCATTGTGCGGAGAGGCCCAAGTTAGGTTAACATGTCGCTTTACATAAATTCCACCATTGGTTAATAGTACGAGTGAAGAAGGGAAGGCCTAGTTTCCAAAGATTAACAGGCCAAGGTCCTTTTAATTTCCCTTTATGTGCAGAAATTATAGGGCCAGACAAGTCTCCATCTTTTCAAAAAATATTCTCCTACTAGGCTGGCCAAAGGATATGGTGTTATTAGAATATTTTGTTTCAAGATGTCCTCTAGGACCCCTGTCAATAATAGTCCAGTTACCCCAGTGAAGATTATGCTCAGTCTCTCCATGACAGGCTGTCCAAGGAATATTATTCCAGGCGTGGTCTGAATACTTGAGACTAGAGCAAGCGATAACATTAGGAGTGCGAGATATGCTTGTTTTTTTGAGGTATATCAAAGCTTGTGACCGAGAAAAAGGTAAAATCGTCTGGCCTGGTAGAAATTTGGGGCTGTACATGTAAAAGCCAGTTGATTTTTAGTCTAAGGCAAGCAGGTAAGTTGCTAAGTTTAGTAACACGCATAGGAGGTGCTGGAGGAAGTCACCGTGAAGGTCTTGGCATATAAAGCCAACGCTCTTGTTCTATTTGGAAGGGCAGGTTAAGATTGGCTCCATCTATGAACTCTGTCATCATTGCTAATAAGAACAGCCCAGTCTAGGAGTGTTAGGCTATCAAATATAGGTGGCTTAAGGAGATGAGCCCCAACTTGAATATCGAACTTGGCCTGGACAAAAGAGGGCAAGGAGAAGAATCAGGCTTACACACATTGAATTTTTGTTAAAGACAGAAATCATGGCCATCAGATGTGAATTAGGCGCATACGCAATATCATTGTTTTGTAAGAGGATGCCGGCCTGGTTAGGCGGCATTTAAGTGTTCCTCATGTTATATCAGGGGCAAGGGCCTATGTCTGTGGAGTGGCTTCAGGATGAGGAGTTCACGAAGAGGCTTCTTCCATATTGCAAAAGGGGCCGGTGGCCGCTCACCCAGAGTCATTCTCTGGATGTCCTGGTTCATTGGAAGATATCCCGGGGATCCCCATGATGCCATGGCAAGGCTTTACCAAACAAGAAGGAATCCACAAATGTCCGGAATCTGAAAGAACACAAGTGTACCCTCAACCCCAGGTGAGAAGTGAGAAGTTTGGTGGGCCCAGTCCGTGTGGGCCCCCCTTCAGCGGTTTTGCGTAGCACCGTAGGGTGAGAGGGTTTATCTTATTTTGAAGAATGTCACTCAGCTGCATTAGTCCTTGAGGATTAAGACTTAAAAAGTTAAAGAGTCATCATAGCAAGAAGGAGCTGAGGTTGTAATGCAGACAGCCAGGGGTATCTCCCCCTTTTTGTTTTTGTTTTTGTTTTTGTTTTTGTTAACATGTGTTTGAGCTTATTACGTGCTCATTTGATAATTGCTTGGCCTTGTGGATTATAAGGAATGGGTAACTCCAACCAGGGCTTAGGTAAAACAACATAAAAGCGTGTGTTGGCCTGTTGGTTTACTCTTTTTGTGAAAATTATATTTATTTATGTATTTATTTATGTATTTATTTACCTATTCACTCATTTATTTATTACCATTAACAGTAGTGTTTTTGTTTTTTGTTTTGTTTTGTTCTGTTTTTGTTTGTTTTTGTGGTTGTCGTAGGATGCACTAATTTTATTTTGGTTCAGCGATAACTTGCGTATTGATCGTTGGCCATTGAGGGAGGGGGCTAAAGGGCCAAAATCAAGGTCTATTTCCCTGCCTTTCTCAACAATGCCCACATAAATATGTTTTAGCCACGCGGATGTCCATTTTTGCCATACAGTGGGCTAAGTTTAGGAAAATGGCTCCCATGAACCTTAGTAAAAGCCCTTCATAGATATTCCATCCCTCACATGGCAGAGGCATCCATTCCCCTGCTGAACAGGAACAACACAAACGTGGAGGAGTTGGAGGCTGGCAGCAAGAGTATTGTTATCATTTTCCCAGCCTTTGGATCCAAGGAGGAGAAATTTTAATCTTAACACAGTGTATTTTAAAAAACCTATTTATTTTCACCTTAGTGCGTCATGACCACACATAAAATTTTCTTAAGATTTTTTTCCCCACGAACCTTCTACCACTCTTCTTTGCATTTAGATTTTGTCACAAGCCATTTGTCTCCAAATAACCCGTCTTGTTTATTATTTTTCTATCCTTTCCCCTATGTTCATATGTTTTGTTTCTTAAATTCCACATATGACTGAAAGCATATGATATTTAGGTGATTGACTTATTTTGTTTAGCATAAGACACTCTGGTTCCATCCACCTTGTTGCAGATGACCCTCTGAATCAGCATTTTTGTACCCTTTAGATAAATACCTAGTAGGGCAATTGTGAGGTTGTAACGTAGTTCTGTTTTTAATTTTTTGAGGAACCCCATACTGCTTTCCAGGGTGTCTTCTGACCATTCCTTAACTGGGTTATTTGTTCTTTGGGTGTTGAGTTCAATAACTTCTTTAAATATTTTGGACAGTAACCTTTCATCCAGTATGTCATTTGCAAATATCATCTCCCATTCCAATGTCTGCCTTTTAGTTTTGTCGTTGATTGTTTTCTTTGCTGCGCATAAGATTTCATCCTGATGAAGTCCCAGTAGTTCATTTTTGCTTTTGTTTCCCTTGACTCTGGTGACATACCTAGTGAGAAGCTCCTACAGCCAAGGTCAAAGAGATCGCTGCCTGTGTTGTCTGCTAAAGTTTTGAGAGTTTCCCGTCTTACATTTAGGTCTTTCATCGGTTTTGAATTTATCTTTGTGTCGGTGTAAGGAAGTGGTCCAGTTTCCTTCTTCTTCTTTTTCTCCTCCTCCTCCTCCTCCTCCTCCTCCTCCTCCTCCTCCTCCTCCTCCTCCTCCTCCTCCTCCTCCTCCTCCTCCTCCTCCTCCTTCTCCTTCTCCTTCATGTTGCTGTCCCATTTTCCCAACACCGTGTGTTGAAGAGGCTCTTTTGTCCATTGGGTATTCATTCCTGCTTTGTCAATGATTACTTGACCTTATAGTTGTGAGTACATTTCTGGGTTTTCTATTCTGTTCCATTGACCTGTGTGTTTTTGTGCCAATACCATACTGTCTTGACAACCACAGCTTTGTAATATCGCTTAAAATCCGGAATGGCATTGCCTGCAGTTTTGTTTTTTTCTTTTTCAGGATTTCTTGGCTATTCAGGGTCTTTTGTGGCTCCATACAAATTTTAGGATTGTTTGTTCTGGCTCTGAGAAACAACTTGGCAGTATTTTGATGGGGATCGTATTAAATGTGTAGATTGCTTTGGGTAGTATAGATATTTTAACAATATTCGTTCTCCCAGTCCGTGACCATGGAAGGTCTTTCCATTTCTTGTGTCACCTTCAATTTCTTTTGGAAGTCTTCTATAGTTTTCAGAGTACACATCATTTATTAGGTTTTTTTCCTCCCACGTTTTTTATTGTTTTGGTGCCATTGCAAACGGGATAGACTCCTTGATTCATTTTTCTGTCGTTTTGTTACTGGTGTACAGAAGTGCAACAGATTTCTGTACATTGTCTTTATATCCTGACACTTTACTAAGTGCATGTATCAGTTCTAGCAAATTTGGGGGGAAGTCTTTTGGGTGTTCTCCATAGAGAACATCATAGAGCATCATGTCATCTGCAAATAGTGACAGTTTTACCTCTTCCTTGCTGTTTCAGATGCTTTTGACTCCTTTTTGTTGTCTGACTCCTTCAGCTAGGACTTCCAGTTACTATGTTAAATAGCAATGGTGAGAGAGGACATCCTTGTCTTACTCCCGAGTAGGGAAAAGGCTCTCCGTGTTTCTCCATCAATGACGATATTAGCTGAGGGTCTTTGCTGAATGGTCTTTATGATGTTGAGGAGTGTTCCATCAATCCCTGCTTTGTTGAGCATTTTATCAACAAAGGATGCTGTATTTTGTCAAATGCTTTTTCCTGCATCTATTGAGAGGAGCACATGGTTCTTATCTTTGCCTTTGTTGGTATGGTGTGTCACACTGAATGATTTGCAAATATTGAACCCGACCTGCAGCCCAGGAATAAATCCCACTTGATCATGGTGAATCATTCTTTAATGTACTGTTTGTTGGCTTTGATTTGCTAGGATCTTGTTGAGAAGTTTTGCATGTTCATCGGGGATATTGGCTGGTATTCGGTTTTTGGTTTTGGAATCAAGGTAATGCTGACCTCGTTGAAGGACTTTGGAAGCTTTCCTTACACTTCTTGTTTTGTTTTTGTTTTTGTTTTTGGAATCGTTTGAGAATGAGCAGTATTAACTCTTCTTTAAATGTCTGGTACAATTCCTTGGGAATCCATCTTTTGGCCCTGAGTTTTTGTTTGCTAGGGGATTTTTTTTTTAATGGCTATTTCCATTTCCTTGCTGGTTATAGATCTGTTCATATTTCTATTTCTTTCTTTTCCAAGTTTGGTAGTGTGTGTGTGTTTCTATGAATTCCTTAATTTCTTCCAAATTACCACTTTTGTTGGCATATACTTTCTCAAAATATTGCCTGATAATTATATATCTGCAGCATTGGATGTGATGTCTCTGCTTTCATTTTTGATTTTATTTATTTGGGTCCTTTCTCTTTTCTCTTTGGTAAGTCTGGCTAGGGGGTTATCAATTTTATTTATGCTTTCAAAGAACCAGCTCTTGGTTTGGTTGATCTGTTCTACTGGTATTTGTTGTTGTTGTTGTTGTTATATAGTGTATTTCTTCTCTAGTCTCTATTATTTCCCATCTTCTGCTAATTCTAGGCTTTATTAGTTGTTCCTTTCTCGGCTCCTTTCCGGGTAAGGTTAGCTTGTGATTTAGGGAAATTTCTTACTGATTGAGTTAGGCCTGTATTGGAATATACTTCCCTCTTAGGACTGCCTTCACTGCTTCCCAAAGGGTTTGAACTGTCTTGGTTTCATTTTCACTGACTTTCATGTAGTTTTTCTTTTCTTCTTCTTCTTTAATTTTCTGATTAACCCATCCATTCTTTATTACGATGCGATTTAACCTCCACGTGTCTGAGGGCTTTCCAATTTTTTTCTTGTGGTTGGCTTCACATTTCATAGTGTTGTCATCTGAAAATATGCATGGTATGATGTCATCTTTTGGCACTTGTTGAGGGCTGATTTGTGACTCAGTATGTAATCTAGTCTGTAGAATGGTCCATGAGCACTTGAAAAGAGTATGTATTCTGCTGCTTTGGGATGGAATGTTCTGAATGTATCAGTTCAGTCCATCTGGTTCAGTGTGTCATTCGAAGCCATTTTCCCGGTTTATTTTCTGCTTAGATGACCTGTCCATTGCTATTCGTTAGGTGTGAAAGTTCCCTACCCTAGGACGCCTAGGTGACTCAGTCAGTTGAGGGTCTGACTCTTGATCTGGGCTCAGGTCATGATCCCAGAGTGTGGGCTCAAGCCCCATATTGGGCTCCACGCAGAGGATAGAACAAGTTTAGGATAGAATACGCAGAGGATAGAACAAGTTTCCTCTCTCTCTCTCTCTCTCTCTCTCTCTCTCTCTCTTTCTCTCCCCTTCTCTGTCCCTGTGCCCCTCTCCCCCACTCACACATGCTCCCTCTCTCTGGAAAAAAATCTTAAATTTTTTTTAAAAATTAAAAATGACTCTTACTGTTATCGTATTATTATCAATAGGTTTCTTTATGCTGGTTATTAATTGATTTATGTTTTTGGATGCTCACGTGGGGGCATAAATATTTTCAACTGTTAGTACTCCCTGTTGGATAGACCTCTTAATTATCATACAGTGCCCTTCTTCATCTCTTGTTATGGTCTCTGGTGTAAAATCTAGTTTGACTGATATAAGTATGGCTAGTCCAGCTTTCTTTTGGCATCTATTAGCATAATAGATGTTTCTCCATCTCCTCACTTTCAGTCTACAGGTGTCTTTAGGTCTAAAATGGATCTCCTGTAGGCAGCATATAGATGGATGTCGTTGCTGTTGCTGTTGCTGTTGTTGTTGTTGTTGTTGTTTGAACCCATGTTGTTCTTGTTGTTGTTGATACCCTATCTTTTGATTGGAGGATTTAGTCCATTTTCATTCAGGATAATTATTGAAAGATATGAGTTTAGTGCCATTGTGTCACCTGTAAATTTGGTGTTTTTGGTGATGTTATCTTTTCTTTCCAGTCTGTTGCTTTTTGTCTTAACCGCACCCCTCCCCCACTCAAAGAGTCCCTCTTAATATTTCCTGCAGGGCAGGTTGAGTGGTCAGAAACTGGTTTAGTTTTTGTCTGTGAAGTGTTATCTCTGTTTCAATTCTAGAGCAACGACTTGCTGCATAAAGCATTCTTGGCTGCAATCCACACCCCCCCCCACACACACACACACACATTCAGCACATTGAATATTTCCCGTCAATGTCTTCTGGCTTGTCAAGGTTCTCTGGACAGATCTGCTATGAGCTGATCTGCCTTTCCCCGTAAGTGTAAGACTTTTACTCCCTTGCTTCTTCAGGATTTTTTCCTATTTGTGTGTTGTGTGAATTTGACTTTGATAGGCCTTCACAATGGCCCACTTTTGTTGAATTTGATGGGATTTCTCTGGGTTGCTTGGATTTTGATGTCTGTGTGCTTCCCCGGATTACGGAAGTTTTCAGCTATAATTTGCTCAAGTAAAACTTGTGTCCCATTTTCTCTGTCTTCATCTTCTGGGATTCCTTGTGGTAGAAATGTTATTTCAGTTTAATATGTCCCCGAGTTCCCTAAGTCTACCTCCATGATTCATTACCTCCGTTTCCCTCTTCTTTTTACTTCATATCCTCCATAATTTTATCTTCTAGATCACGAATTCGTTCCTCTACTTCATCCATCCCACTGTTATAGCACCCAGTCAGGTTTGCATCTCAGTTATGGCATTTTAAATTTCAGCCTGTCTAGATTTTAGCTCTTTTATCTCAGCAGTAAAGAATTTTTTAGAGTCTTCAATGCTTTTTGAAAGCCCAGCTAGAATTCTTATAATTGATGTTTTAGATTCTAGTTGAGACATCTTACTTCTACTAGTATAGATTAAGTCCCTGGCCGTTACTTCTACTTCCTGTTCTTTCTTTTGGGATGCATTTCTCTGTCTTGTCACTTTGGAGGGGAAAAGTAACAATTAAATTTAAATTTAAAAAAAATTTAAAAATAATGTTAAAAGAAGCTGGAACCTAGGTGTGTTTTGGTCCCCTTGGTAAGAGAAGCTTGAAAGAAAAAAAAGAAAAGAAATGAATTAAAAATAACATAAATAAATGTTGGCTCTTTTCATATCCTTGAAGAGAAAAACAAAAACCGAGAAAGAAAGCAAACAAATAAAGACCCAAAGTAAGCTAGGTCTTGTTTCCTTCCCTTAGAGATGAACCTTTGCAGCTCTCTATGATCAGTAGACTTAGTGCATGGAAGGGGTTTGTGTGGTCTTCTGGGGGGAGGGGCCTGCAGCTCTGGTTCTCAGGTGGATTCTCTGCCCTATAGAGATGTGCCTGGAAGGTGCAGGAGGTGGGGCTTGGTGGAATGGCTCTATTCTCCACTTGGTGGCACTGTTTAGCTCACTAAGATTAATCAAGGCTGGTGGGCTAGGGCCGAAAGTGGCTTCGCCCTGCTCTCCAGTCCCCAGAGCTGGATTTTCAGGCTGTCCCAGACACAGAAACAATCTCTCCTCCTGTGTTCCCCACTTCTGTTAGCTCCCTACTTTCATCTTGTCTGTGTCTGACAAGTCTCTCTGCCAGGTGGTGCTGCCCTCCGAGGCTGTGCTTTATTTCAGGCACAGCTGTGTTTCAAAACCACAGCACTTCAGAGACCCCCATTGCTCAGACCCGTGCTTACCCTTTGAGGGAGGGTCTTGCTGCACTATGGCTGGTGCTGGCTTGTCCCAGGAAGCAGTTGCACCACCACATAGCGGTAGCAGCTCAGAGTTTATGGTAAATCTCAACACATAGCTGCGCCAAGGTTTGCTGTCCTCAGCCAGAGTCTTTCTTCCTATAAACCAGTGAATGTGGCAGCTCTGTGGTACTTGCTGGGTCTTTTGCCCCCGGAGAGGCCTTATCACCTCTACCAGTTGCTCTCTAAGCAGGGGACCTTCTTCTCCCAGTGTGACCCAGGGGATCCTCACACCATGCTACTCTTTTTTTTCCTTCAGTCTTAACTCACCTCTTTGCGATCAGGGACCCCTCCCCACCACAGCGCCAGTGGCTCTTGTCTCCGCACAAGCCAAGTCCCCACAGTTCCCACCTTCTACGGGTCATTGTTCCTGTTTTCGGACAGGCAGCTTTATTCTCTCGGACTTCTGATCAATTGTTTTTGTAACCAAAGTGATTTCATATTTATCCAGCTGTTCAGGGGAGGAGGCAAGCTTAGGGTCGCCTTACTTCTCTGCCATCTTAACCCTCATAGTTCATTTATAATAAAAGTAATTATTGAAGGATATGGCTTTGCTAATGACAACTTAAACTTGACTCATCAACAGTCACCTTAGTCTCCTCAAGCTTTTAATGAATGCAAATTACATTTTGGGGGGGGGGGTAGTTTGCATAGGGCTTTACAGTGTAGCATATCTCCTGAATCATATATATGAAAATCTACTTCGTGTCTAAATATGTGAACCGAAATATATGAGGACTATGAGACTCAAAATTTACTGTTCCCAAGAACACAAGAGATCTATGATATGTCCTATTAACCACCCTTTCCCATATATGTTTATCTTCATTTAGCAAAATGTGTTACTCATTTACTTCCCACTAACTTTTTGCTCATATTCCACAAGGAGCAAATTCTTTCTTACCTTTACTTTCCTCAAGAACTATATTATATTCAGAGAGCATGACATGGATGAAATGGATAATGGCTTGGAAGCCAAAAAGCCCAGTCTTTGAACATACAGTTTAAGCATTTCTGTGTGGCTGTGGGAGGTCCATCTTTGTTTTCTTATCTGTAAACTGGAATGTATAATACCTATCTTTCAAAGGGTTAAGAAAATGAGACACAACGAATATAATTTGTGGCCCCCGGAAGAACTCTTATAGTAACAGGTGAATGGGGGCACTTTACAAAATACCTGCTATGCTAGAGTTTATTTACTGTCCTTACTGTCCTAAGAAATCACCACAAACATGGTGGATTAAAAACATGCGTATAGTATGTAGCTATTCTAGAGGTCAGAAGTCCAAAATGGGTTAGCAGTTCCTGCTGGAGGCTCGAGGGGAGAATCTGTGTTCTTTCTAGGTTCTAGAGGCTGCTGCCCACATCCTTACTTTATCACTCCTTCCTCCATCTTTAAAGTGAGCTACATAGCATCTTTATAATCTCGTTCTCTTTTCTGCTTCTATCACCTAATCTCCTTCTCTGCTTCCTTCTATCCTGGCTGCTTCCCTCTTATAGTGTTCCTTTTGATTACACTGAAGCCTCCTAGACAATTCAAATAGTCTCCTTATCTCAATATCCTACACAATCACAGGTGCAAATTCCCTTTTGACATGGATGGTAACATATTGACAGATTTCAGAGATTAGAATACGGGCACCACTGGAGCACCATTAATTCTATATGCTATACTTTGGAAGACAAAATTGATATTGATGTGGACTAGTATGTTATAAATTTAAGATGTCAATTGTAATATCCAGGGAACCCCTAAAAATAATATATAGAAAGGCAAATGAGAAAGGAATTAAAATGCTACACAATTTTAATGAAGAAAATAAGAAAATAATTAATTAAGAAAAAGTAAATCTCAGAGATGGTAGTAATTGAAGAAGTAAAAGACAAGAGAAATAGAAGATATAGAAAACAAATGGCAAAACGGCAGATGTAAGTCATTGCTTAAGTGCAAATGGATTAAACTCTCAAACAAAATGCATAGATTGTCTAAATAAAAAAAAAAAAAAAAAAAAACAAGCCAGGTTTCATGTATATTCTATCTGTAACAGACCCACTGTGTGTTGGGGGAGTTTTGTTTCTTTTTATTTGAACATACTTGGCACAAAATGTGTGTGAAATGTCAACTTCAGGCATACAACATGGGGATTAAACTCCTCTGTACAGTATGGCACACTCACCACAAGTGTTGCTTCTATCGGTCACCATACAATGCCATTTTAATAATATTGAATAATGTTCCCTATGTTATGCCTTTATCCCCAGGACCTCTTCATTGCATACGGGAAGCCTGTCACTGCTACTCTCCTTCAAACATTTTACCACCTCTAGATCTAAGGACACACATAGACTGCGAGGAAGGATGGGGGGAAAAAGACATTTCATGCAACTAGTAACCAGGAGAGAGAGGGGTTGGGCATGAAAATCCAAACAGAATAGTTTCTAGGTGAAAAACAAAACAAAACACCATCTGTAGATACACACATTCACAACTGCACACAGAGCATTCTCCGGGTTAGATAGGAGATAGAGGACTTGAGCATTATCCATCAATTGGAATTTGACCGGT
The DNA here is from genome assembly GCF_007474595.2 of Lynx canadensis. Classification (NCBI taxonomy): domain Eukaryota; kingdom Metazoa; phylum Chordata; class Mammalia; order Carnivora; family Felidae; genus Lynx; species Lynx canadensis. The sequence goes on along the minus strand of NW_023397569.1, from coordinate 25,181 downwards.
AGATCAAATAGGTTGCTGCTTAATATCTTTTTCTCCCAAGTTTACTGAGACGTAGATAACAAATTACACTGAAATGTGTTTAAAGTGTGCAATGTGCTGATTTCATTTATGTATACTTTGTGAAATAGCCACAGCAAGGATAATTAACGTATCTATCACCCCGCATAATTACCTTGTGTGTGTGTGTGTGTGTGTGTGTGTGTGTGTGTGTGTGTGTGGTGAGAATACTTTCTGTCTACTCTCTCAGCAAGTTTTAAGTAGAAAATAAACTTTTATTAACTGTAGTTACTGTGCTGTACATCAGATTCCCAGAACTTACTAAAATTGTAACTGAAGGCTTATATCTTTTCACAAGCAATCCTCTATCTTCCCCCACTACTTAGATGCTGGTAACTAGTCCTCTAATCTCTCTGAGTTTGTGTTGTTTTTGTTTGTTTGTTTTTGTTTTAGATTCAACAATCTGGTGATTTCGTGTACTATTTGTCTCTTCAGTATGACTTATTTCACTTAACATAGTGTCCTCCAGGCTTATTCATTACACTGCAAGTGGCAAAATGCCTTTCTATCGCATGGTTTAATAATGTTATCATTGTGCATATACAAGTCCTCTTCAACTTATCATGGGGTTATGTCCTGATAAACTTAGCATAAGGTGACAATATGGTAAGTTAAAAATGTATTTAACGCACCTACTACAGAACATCACAGCTTAGCCTAGCATACTTTAAATGTGTTCAGAACACCGAAACATTCCTATACTCAGGCAAAATAAAATACTGCAAAGCCTATTTTATGGTAAAGTGCTGTTTGTTTGGCTGTCCCTATAACTTATTGAATACTCTACTGGATGTGAAAAACAGAATGGATACATGGGTAAAGAATGGCTACTGATGTATCATTCATTGACCCTCAGCATCACAGGTTTGACTGGGAGCTGTGGCTCACTGCTGTTGCCCAGAATCATCAGAGTGTTGTATGCGTATTACTGGCCCAGGAAAAGACCAAACTTCACAATTTGAGGTATGGTTTCAAGTGAACAGTATCACCTTCTGAAGACAGACTATTTGGTTGTTTTTATGTCTTGACTATTACGGCTGACGCTGCAGTGAGCATGGAGGTGCAAATATTCTTTGGGATAGTGATTTTCTTTCTTCAAGTATATATTAGGAGTGGCATTGCTTAATGATATGGTGGTTCTATATTTAAGTTTTTGAGGAAGCTCCATAATGTTTCCTATGCTGACTGTATCAGTTTATATTCCCACCAACAATACACAAGAGTTCCCTTTTTCTTCACATCCTCAGCAAACTTTTCTTTTTCCTTTTGATTAAAACTATCCTAACATGTGGGGGGTGACATCTCTTTGTGGGGTTGACTTGTATTTCTCGGATGGTTAACGATCTTGAGCATCTTGTCAGCTACTTGTTGATCATCTGTTCTTTTTTAAAATTGAAAAGTACATGGGGCGCCTGGGTGGCTCAGTCGGTTAAGCGGCCGACTTCGGCTCAGGTCATGATCTCGCGGTCCGTGAGGTCGAGCCCCGCGTGGGGCTCTGTGCCGACAGCCCAGAGCCTGGAGCCTGTTCCGGATTCTGTGTCTCCCTCTCGCTGAGCCTCCGCTGTTCATGCTCTGTCTCTCTCTGTCTCAAAAATAAATAAAAACGTTAAAAAAAAGTTTTAAATTGAAAAGTACTTGACATATAACCTTGGGTACATTTAAAGTGTTAATTTGATGCATTTACATATAGTAATAAGATTTCCTTTGTAACAATAGTTAGAACCTCTATCGTGTCACAAAATTGTCTTTCTTTGGTGGTGGTTCGAATATTAGCAAGCTGATGCTGTAATACTATATTGTTTATGTTCATATACTGTGCACCAAATCTGTACACCTTATTTAGCGTCCATGATAAGTTTGTAATGAGCAGTAAATAACAACAACGTCTGCCCTATTCTCCCATTCTCCAACCCTCTGGTAACCACAGTTTGTCACTTTCTCTTTCTTCCTCCCTCCCTTCCTCTCTCTCTCTCTCTCTCTCTCTCTCTCGCTCGCTCGTGCTCTCTCTCTCTCTGTCTCTCTCTCTCTCTCTCTCCTGCATGGTTTTTTGGATTTCCCATCTAAATAATATACACACGTTTGTAGGTCTGATTTATCTCACTCATCATAATGGCTCAAGGTCCTTCCTTGTAGTTGCAAATGGCAGGGTGTCCTTCCTTCTCATGGATGAATAATAATCAGCTATATATGTAAACATATTATATATACACACATACACATATACATGTATATATACACGCTATATATTTACCACATTGTAGATGTGTGTGTGTGTATGTGTGTACATACATATATATGTATATATATAAATACACTTAGTGTGTCTGTCTATATATAGACACACATACATAAGCACATTACGTGTGTGTGTGTACACACACCTGCACACACACACACACACACACACACACACACACACGCACTTAATGTGTTTATCAAGATTCCTCAACATTGTCTGTTGAAGAGACGATCATTTTAGCATTGGGTGTTCTTGTTGGATCTTGACCCCGGGGTCTCTCTTCTGAACCACTGCTCTGTGTGTCTATTTTTATGCCTGCATCATACTTCTTGACTACTAGAGTTTGATACGATAGTTTGAAATCACAATATGTGAAATCTCTGGTTTCAAAAGTTCTTTTTCCTTAGGATTGCTTTGGGTATTTGGGGTCTTTTGTGGTCCATACACATTTGGGGATTACTTTTTCTACTGTTGACAAACGTCATTGGCATTTTCATGGGGATTATGTCATCTCCCGACCTATTTTAGTATGGACATTTTAACGACATTAAGTTTCCTAATTAATGAACATGGGATGTCTTTCCATTCTTTTGTCTTTGATTTCTCTCAACAGAGTTTTGTAGTTTTTCTTTCACAGATCTTTCACTTCTTTGGTTAAACTTATTCCTAGGAACGGCATTATTTTTGAGAATGCAATAGCTTTCTTTATGTCTCTTGCAGATGCCTTATCATTAGTGTATAGAAATACAACTGGGCTCTGTTTGTTGACTTTGCATTTTGAAATGTACTGAAATGTTTTGTTAGTCCCAACAGTGTTTTGCCCGAGTCTGTGGAATTTTCTATACACAAAATTATGTCATCTGCAAATAGTGGCCATTTTACTTCTTCCTTTCTGAATTGCATGTCTTTTATTTCTTTGTCCTGACTAGTTGCTCTAGTACTGGACTTCCAGTATTCTACTTAATGAGTAGTGAGTGTGGGCAACCTTCTCTTGCTCCTGATCTTAGAGGAAAAGCGCTCTATTTTTCTCCATTAAGTAAATGTTACCTGTAAGATTGTCACATATGAACTGTATTATGTTGAGTTATGTTCCTTTTATACCTATACTCCTTGAGGTTTTTATCATAAATGCATATTGTGTTTTGTCGAATGCCTTTTCTGCGTCCATTGAGATAACCATGTGGTTTTTATCTTTAGTTTTGTTCATATGGTGTATTATATTTATTGGCTTGGCTATGTTGAATCCCAGGGATAAATCACACTTGGTCATGGTGTATAATCCTTTTAATATGTTGTTGATTCATTTGCTGACATTTTGTTGATAATTTATATATACGGGGACATACGATACTGCTCAAGAATTTTTTTCTTTGCCTGTTTTTTGTTTTTTGGGTTTTTTTCTCCTCATGGTGTCCACTCCTGCATTTGTTACCAGGTTATTCCGGCTTCATAGAGTGAGACTGAAAGTGTTTCCTCCACCTCAATTTTTTTTGGAAGAGTACAGAAGGGCTGGTGTTAATTTTTCTTTAATTTTTTTTTTAACGTTTATTTATTTGTGAGACAGAGAGAGACAGAGCATGAACGGGGGAGGGTCAGAGAGAGAGGGAGACACAGAATCTGAAACAGGCTCCAAGCTCTGAGCTGTCAGCACAGAGCCCCACGCGGGGCTCAAACTCACGGACCACGAGATCATGACCTGAGCCGAAGTCGGACGCTTAACCGACTGAGCCACCCAGGTGCCCCAATTTTGCTTTAAATTCACCAAAAAGGTCGTTCGTTCCTGGAGCTTTCTGTGTTGGGAACTTTTTGATTACTGACTCAATTCCTTACTTATGATTGTTCTTTTTCCTTCCTGCCTCAGAATTAGTATATTTTTTGTTCCTAAAACTTTATTTATTTCTTCTGGTTACCTAATTAGTTGGCATATAACTATTCATAGTAGTCTCATGATTCTATGTGTTTCTGTAGTATCCATTGTAGAGTACTCTCTTTTGTTACCAATTTTACGTATTTGAATCTTCTCCTTTTTTCATTGTTTAGGTAAGCATTTATCAATTTTATATTTTCGAAGAACCAGCTATTAGCTTCCTTCATACTTTGTACCAATTTTGGCATCTCTATTATGTATTTCCAGTCTGATCTTATTATTCCCTATATTCTGCTAATTTGGTCTTCATTTGCTCTTTTTTTCTAGTGCCCTGAGCATCAAATGAGGTTGTTTATTTGACATCTTCTTAATTCCTCAGTGTATATGCATTTGCCAGTATAAAATTTTCTCTCAGGACCCCTTCTGCTGCCTCCATAACTTTTAAGGTGTTGCATTTCCATTTTTACTTTTTTAGAGATAATTTTAAAAATTTTCCTTTTGCTATGTTCTTTGTTCAGTTGTGTGTTGTTTCTTTCCTCATACTTGTAGATTTTCTAAATTTCCTCTCACTGTTGATTTCTAGTTTCATACCATTATCGTCAGGTTCCTTCCTTTTCCCGTTCCCTCCCCTCCCCTCCCCTCCCCTCCCCTTCCCTCCCCTCCCCTCCCCTTCCCTTACCTCCCCTCCCCTTCCCTTACCTCCCCTCCCCTCCTCTTCCCTCCCCTCCCCTCCCTTCCCTTCCCTTCCTTTTCCCCTTCCCTTCCCTCCCCTCCCTTCCCTTCCCTTCCCTTCCCTTCCTTCCTTCCCCTTCCCTTCCCTTCCTTTTCCCCTGCCCTCCCCTTCCCTTCCCTTCCCTTCCCTCCCCTTCCCTCCCCTTCCCTTCCCTGCCCTCCCCTCCCCTCTTTCTTTCCCCCTGCCTTCCTGCCTGCCTGCCTTCCTGCCTTCCCTTCCCATCCCTCCCTCCCTCCCTTCCTCCCTTCCTTCCTCCCTCCCTCCCTCCCTCCCTCCCTCCCTCCCTCCCTCCCTGCCTCCCTTCCTTTCTTCATTCCTTTTCTTTCTTTCATCTCACTTTGATTCAATTTGTTTTGTGTCCTAACATATGATCTATCCTGGAGAATGTTCTGTATGCACTTGAGGAGAATATGTATTCTGTCGCTGTTTTAGGAGGGAATGGTCCATATATGTCTGTTAAGTCCCTTTGTTCTAATGGTTCAAGTGTGCTGTTTCCTTGATTTTTTTCTTTTGGTGAGCTATCCATTACTGACAGTGGGATACTAAAGTCTCCATTGTTATTGGTAGTATTTGCTTCATATAGTTAGAGACTTTGGTGTTGAGCGTGTGTATATTTATGATTGTTATATGTACCTATTGTGTTGACTTTTTTATCAGTACATAATTACCTTCTTTCCCTCTTGTTGCTGGCTTGATGTCTATATTATCTGATAAAGTATGACTATTTGCTTTTTCTCTTGATTTCCACTATGTACAGCATAGATATGAGTCTTTGTTTTTTTATCCATTCAGCCGGTCTGGGCTTTTGACCTGTAAATTCAATCCATTAACATTTAGAGTAATTATGGGTAGGTAAGGACTTTACTATCCCATCTTATTGTTTGTCTGTTGCTTACTTTGTATCTCCATTGATTCCTTTTCCCTGTCTACCTTTGTAAATTGGTGGTGGCTTTTCCTGGTTAATTTGCTCATATCCTCCCTCCCTCCCTCACCCCACCGGCTCTTTTAATGCTTTGTGACTCTATTCTAGATTTTTGCTTTGTGGTTAACCAACTGGCTCATATAAAACATCTCATAGATAAAATATCTATTTTATGCAAAAGAAAGTTCTGCTTGTTTACTTATAAAAGTCCCTCCCTTTGACTCTTCCCCTTACATATTTTAGCTATCAAAATTTACTTTTGTGTGCAGTGAAATTTGTTAGGAAATTTTAGCAGATATTATAGTCATTTTCAATGCTCGTTCCTTTAACCTTTAAGTTGTAATTAAGTGATTAACCATGCCATTCTGATGGCGAGTTAGTTTCTGATTCTGAGTGCCTATTTTTTACCTTTGCCAGTGTGTACTTTCATATACTTTTGACTTGTTATTTAGTGTCCTTTTATTTCTGTTTGAATGACTTTTTTTTTTTTATCATGTCTTCCAACACATGTCTAGTAGTGGTGACTTCCTTCAGCTTTGTTTGTCTTGGAAGCCTGTATTTCACCTTCTCCTATGCAGGGTACCATTGCCAAACTATTCTTGGCTGCTAAGTGTTACCCTTCAACATTTTGAATATTTCATTCCATTTTTTTCCTGGCCTATTGAGTTTCTGCTGAGACATTTGCTGATAGTTTAAGGGGGTTCTGTGTAGGTTCCTTTCTGTCTCCACCGTCTGACTTTATGATTCTGTCTTTATATTGGTTATGAAGGTTATATATTGGTTATATATATATATTGGTTATATTGGTTATGTGGTTAATTGGCAATTACCACATTCTTATCAATAAGGTTGCTTCTGTTTATGAGTAATTGTTTTATATATTTGGGGGCTCCGGTATTCGGCGCATAGACATTTATAATTGTTAGCTCTTCCTGATGGATAGACCCTGTAACTATTATATAATGTCCTTCTTCATCTCTTGTTACAGCCTTTTATTTAAAGTCTAGTTTGTCTGATATAAGTATGGCTACTCCAGCTTTCTTTTGGCTTCCAGTAGCATGATAAATAGTTCTCCATCCCTTCACTCTGAATCTAAAGGTGTCCTCAGGTCTAAAATGAGTCTCTTGTAGACAGCAAATAGATGGGTCTTGTTTTTTTATCCATTCTGATACCCTATGTCTTTTGGTTGGCGCATTTAATCCGTTTACATTCAGTGTTATTATAGAAAGATACGGGTTTAGAGTCATTGTGATGTCTGTATGTTTTATGCTTGTAGTGATGTCTCTGGTACTTTGTCTCACAGGGTCCCCCTTAGGATCTCTTGTAGGGCTGGTTTAGTGGTGACGAATTCCTTCAGTTTTTGTTTGTTTGGGAAGACCTTTATCTCTCCTTCTATTCTAAATGACAGACTTGCTGGATAAAGGATTCTCGGCTGCATATTTTTTCTGTCTAGCACACTGAAAATCTCGTGCCAATTCTTTCTGGCCTGCCAAGTTTCAAAAGAGAGATCAGTCACGAGTCTTATAGGTCTCCCTTTATATGTGAGGGCAAGTTTACCCCTTGCTGCTTTCAGAATTTTCTCTTTATCCTTGTATTTTGCCAGTTTCACTATGATATGTCGTGCAGAAGATCGATTCAAGTTACGTCTGAAGGGAGTTCTCTGTGCCTCTTGGATTTCAATGCCTTTTTCCTTCCCCAGTTCAGGGAAGTTCTCAGCTATGATTTCTTCAAGTACCCCTTCAGCACCTTTCCCTCTCTCTTCCTCCTCTGGGATACCAATTATGCGTATATTATTTCTTTTTAGTGTATCACTTAGTTCTCTAATTTTCCTCTCATACTCCTGGATTTTTTTATCTCTCTTTTTCTCAGCTTCCTCTTTTTCCATAACTTTATCTTCTAGTTCATCTATTCTCTCCTCTGCCTCTTCCATCCGAGCTGTGGTGGTTTGCATTTTGTTTTGCATTTCACTTAAAGCGTTTTTCAGCTCCTCGTGACTGTTCCTTAGTCCCTTGATCTCTGTAGCAAGAGATTCTCTGCTGTCCTGTATGCTGTTTTCCAGCCCAGTGATTAATTTTATGACTATTATTCTAAATTCACTTTCTGTTATATTATTTAAATCCTTTTTGATCAGCTCATTAGCTGTTGTTATTTCCTGGAGATTCTTCTGAGGGGAATTCTTCCGCTTGGTCATTTTGGATAGTCCCTGGTGTGGTGAGGACCTGCAGGGCACTTCCCCTGTGCTGAGGTGTATAACTGGAGTTGGTGGGCGGGGCCGCAGTCAGTCCTGATGTCTGCCCCCAGCCCACCGCTGGGGCCACAGTCAGACTGGTGTGTGCCTTCTCTTCCCCTCTCCTAGGGGCGGGATTCACTGTGGGGTGGCGTGGCCCGTCTGGGCTACTTGCACACTGCCAGGCTTGTGATGCTGGGGATCTGGCGTATTAGCTGGGGTGGGAAGGCAAGGTGCACGGCGGCGGGGGTGCAGGCTTAGCTCGCTTCTCCTTAGGTGATCCACTTCAGGAGGGGCCCTGTGGCAGCCGGAGGGAGTCAGATCCGCTGCCGGAGGTTTGGCTCCGCAGAAGCACAGAGTTGGGTGTTAGCGCGGAGCGAGCAATTTCCCTGGCCGGAACCGGTTCCCTTTGGCATTTTGGCTGGGGGATGGGCGGGGGAGATGGCGCTGGCGAGCGCCTTTGTTCCCCACCAAACTGAGCTCTGTCATCCGGGGGCTCCGCAGCTCTCCCTCCCTTTGTCCTCCAGCCTTCCCGCTTTCCAAGCAGAGCTGTTAACTTATGACCTCCCAGACGCTAAGTCGCCCTTGCTGTCAGAACACAGTCCGTCAGGCCCCTCCACTTTTGCAAGCCAGACTCGGGAGCTCTGCTTGGCTGGCGAGCCGCCCCTCCGCCCCGGCTCCCTCCCGCCAGTCCGTGGAGCGCGCACCGCCTTGCCACCCTTCCTACCCTCTTCCGTGGGCCTCTCGTCTGCACTTGGGTCTGGTGACTCCGTTCTGCTAATCCTCTGGCGGTTTTCTGGGTTATTTAGGCAGGTGTAGGTGGAATCTAAGTGATCAGCAGGACGCGCAGTGAGCCCAGCGTCCTCCTACGCTGCCATCTTCCTCACATCTCCAAGAGTGAGCCTAAAAACTGTTTTCACTCATCCTCAAACTGCTTAATAAAACTCAAGAACAAGCAGAATATATGATCCTTTCTACTAAATAACCTAATTTCTTTTTCTAGATTGGTGGTGGTTACACAACTTTTGCAATGTACGGAAACCCTCTGAATCTTACACTTTGAAGGGTAAACTGAACAGCATGTGAAATATACGTCATCTAAAAGCTAAACATTCAACACCCTGTATTGCTTTGTGGGCAGTGGTTGCACAGCTTTGTTAATGCACTTAAAAACTACCTCACAATTCACTTTAATGGGAGGAACTGTAAGTCATGTTAACTTACAACTCGACTCAAAAAACAAAAACAAACAAACAAAACAACACAGTATTCATCAGTCCACTGGTCTAACCCATCTTCAAGACAGCAGAGCTGAATAAAATCTAGACTCTTCACTGCTGTTTTCACAGCAGGGATTCAGTTCCTTATGGCTTCCAAAACCATCCTGTACATTTTTCTGTATTTCTCAGATCACTTTGATGATTTCACTTCTACTTCTGGATACCTCTCCCAGGGGTGTTACCTTAATTGAACAGATTCCTCCTAGACTCTACAGCAGACAACCGAGGATACCCACTTTCCCATTATTTTTTTTTTCTGATCATTTTCTTTTTTTATTGTTCTCCCAAAGAAAACATTCTTCCCCTCCAAACTGAACAGTACCAAGTAACATTCTTTTCTGACTAGATGATTTTCAGACTACTGTTACTGAAATACATACATGGGCGTGGGGAAATCTGAAATACCCACATCTTGGAAGATTAAAGTGACTTTTAACACATCTGGTTGAGATTCTCTCCAACTGGGCTTAAGTGAAACTCTACTGTAAAAAATGGTTTGTTTACACATCTGTAAGCAGAAAGAGTTTCCAAGTGTGTGCCTACTCTTTCCCACAGCTTCTGTGTAAGGGAAAACTTTGAATGCTCAGTATAAGGAAATTAAATATACTTACCCACTGTATGCCCTTTAGTTGAGTGATACAGTGTTCATGAATAATGGTTACCTTTTAGAAAAAGCATTTACTCCAAAACTATCACTATGTATCAGGAAATGTAACAAATAATTTGGCAAAATAAACTCCAACCTCTGCAAATTACACTGGTCAATCAGGGTCTGGCCCCTCTACGTGATAGATTTTCTTTTTTGAAGAGTAAAAGCAGTTGTCTTAGGCCAGGCAGGCATGCACTTTTCACATCTCACATCATTTCACGATGCTGGAAAAGTCCCAAGGCAAGTAGATTAAATGTATGGGAACATGAGCTCCCATCCCCTTCTCCACTCCTAAACACCTCAGGAAATTGACCATCAGTCTATAGCACCCTGAAAGTCTAAGTATGATGGTCGAGGACTTGGAATATACCTCGATATAATTCATCATTTAAATATGTTGTTGCTTGTGAGGGCCTGAGATTGACAAAAAGCTCCTGTCCCAGATGAGGTGGTCCCCAACACATAGTCAGACAGGACTTAAAGTTAACTTTATTTATATAAAGATCATTTCAGCTACACCGTCCTGCATCAACTAGTGAGTTTTGGAGTCTAACAAGCAGCACACTACTTTCCATCTTAGAGGATGTGGTGAGAGTTTCTGCCAGGTGTCCTAATTACACTAATTTCCTTTTGTGTCACTTAAATACAAAAACCCAGTTTGATTTATTTTGCTTCATCAGTTCTTCATGTTCTAGCTTTTGTTGATGTGTCAAGACCAGTGAGTGCCCTTGCATGTGCAGTCCTCCAAACACAACTGCATAAAATTGGAATTATTACTCCCACTTTCTTAAACTAATCTAAAAGTAAAGTTCTGAGAATTTAAGTCATTAATCCAAGGTACTACAAGAAGTGGCCATCTAAGTGAGAACGAAGGCTTGAATCTTGAACTTTTTTATACTCCCACGTCCACACTCTTCCATTTGGTAAGTATCACCTTTGAGACAGACAAAGCTCCAAAACAAAACCACATGGATTTGTGTTTGGCTGAGAGAATTAGGGATTTATCATATCATTAAACATTGTGTCAACATTGTATCAATGAGAGCACAAGCAGGGGAGAGGCAGAGATAGAGGGAGACACAGAATCCCAAGCAGGATCCAGGCTCTGAGCTGTCAGCAAAGAGCCCCACGCTGGACTCGAACTCCCAAACTGCGAGACCATGACCTGAGCCAAAGTTGGACGCTTAACAGACTGAGCCACCCAGGTGCCCCTCTTAAAACTTATTTGAAAAGCAACAAATAAATCCATCCCCTATTAGAGAGTTTGATGTTACATAAAGTTTCCTTCCCTAGATTGCTGTTCCACAAACTGCTTACAACTTTTTTTTACATCCATTTAGATTTTTGTCTTTTACATTTTTTCTCATTCTGGAACAATTACTTATTTTATTTCCTTGCCTAGTTTTCATAAACAATTGTTTCCTTTCACCCTTATTATTTCTAAGTAGTTTATATTATTACACATATTTACTAGAATTCTTAACCCTTAAAATCCTTAATTTCTAGTGAAATGCCTAGCAGGCAATTGTGGGATGTCTTTTACACTAGCATTTTACACTAGCATCTTTACACTAGCATTGTCAAACTTATAAGTACATTATAAATTGCAGAAGCATGTTATTCCTCTTAGTAAATATTTCCTTGTTCCATGGAAAATGTTTACTAATATATTCAATTTCTCTGTTATAGAAAGCCAAAACTAGATAAACCTATGTTCAATTATTAACGGTCCATTACTCTATCCTATCTGAAAATGATCTAGATACTCAATGACTATCCACAATTTAACTTAGCAAACTTTAAAGTTTCAAGTTAGCAAAAAGATTTAAGGAAACCATTTCACTATACATGCCATAAAATGTAACCATTGCTGAAAATTTCACCAGAAATCTCATTCCACTTACACCTCTCTAAATCCCTTGCCTTTATTTTTTAATGTATTTGGATTACTCATGAAAATATCATAAAACATTTTTTTAAAGTCATCATACTGAGTTATTTTTCTTGTTTGCAAATTTTGTAACAGAAATAATAACATGAACTTACTTATTAAGCCCATATAGAATAAAAGTTGTATGTCTGTATTATGCTTAATGCTGGCAAATCTAAAGGCATACTTTATAAACTTAAAGTGAATTTTATGATTTTTTTTTACTGTCAATTAACCCTAGTCACATAAACTTAACAAATATTTTGGTTAGCACCAATATTTCTGCCAGTCTAAAAATACTAAATTAGAAAAGCCTTTTTTTTTTGAGAGACAGAGAGAGAGAGACAGAGAGGAGAGAGAGAGAGAGAGAGAGAGAGAGAGAGAGAGAGAGAGACTCCCAAGCAGGTTTGGAACTGTCAGTGAGATCATGACCTGAGCTGAAGTTGGACACTTAAATGACTGAGCCACCCAGTGCCCCAAAGAGCTTATTTTTAAGCCAAATAAAAATAACTCTATTACAAATTAATTTGAATAAAGTACCGAAAGGGGCGCCTGTGTGCCTCAGTACATTCAGCGTCTGAAATTTGGTTTCAGCTTAGGCCACGATCTTAAGATTCATGATATCAAGCCCTGGGCCAGGCTCTGCAGTGACAGGGCTGACAAGAAGTTCTAACAGTTGTAAACAATCCTGCCCCTCAACATGGGAGCACCCAAATATATAAAACAACAACAAACATGGGGCGCCTGGGTGGCGCAGTCGGTAAAGCGTCCGACTTCAGCCAGGTCATGATCTCGCGGTCCATGAGTTCAAGCCCCGCGTCAGGCTCTGGGCTGATGGCTCGGAGCCTGGAGCCTGTTTCCGATTCTGTGTCTCCCTCTCTCTCTGCCCCTCCCCCGTTCATGCTCTGTCTCTCTCTGTCCCAAAAATAAATAAAAAAATGTTGAAAAAAAAATTAAAAAAAAAAAAACAAAAAAAAACAACAACAAACATAAAGGAACTAATCAATAGTAATACAATAAGAGTAGGGAACTTCAACACCCCATTTCTATCAATGGACAGATCATCTAACAGAAAATAAATAAGGAAACAATGGCTTTGAATGACACACTGGACCTGATGGACTAAACAGATATAATCGGAACATTCCATCATAAAACAGCAGAATATATATTCTTTTCAAGTGCACATGGAACATTCTTTGGACTAGATCATATATTAGGCCACAAAGCAAGTCTCAACAAATTAAAAAAGATTAAAGTCCTATCATGCATCATTTTTGATAACAGTACTATGAAAGTAGAAATCAACCACAAGAAAAACTTGGAAGGAACACAATTATATGGAGGTTAAATAAAATGCTGCTAAAGAATGAATGAGTCAATGAAGAAATCAAAGAAGAAATGAAAAATAACGTGGAAAAAATGAAAATAAAAATATAATGGTCCAAAATAGTTGGCAGGCAGCAACAGCATTTCTGAGAGAAAAGTTTATAACAATAACGGAAGAAATACAGACGGCTAATAGACACATGAGAAGATGCTCAATGTCACTCATCATCAGGGAAATAATAATCAAAACCACACTGAGATACCACCTCACACCTGTCAGAATGGCTAAAATAAACAACTCAGGAAACAACGGCTGTTGACAACTGTGGAGAAAAGGGGAACTCTCTTGCACTGTTAGTGGGAATGCAAACTGGTGCAGTCACTCTGGAAAACAGTGTGGAGGTTCCTCAAAAAATTGAAAGCACTACGATGCAAAAATTCCACTATCAGGTATTTACACAAAAGATACAAAAATATAGATTTGAAGCGGCACATGTACCCTAGTAGTTACAGCAGCACGATCAGCAATAGCCAAACTATGGAGAGCTCAAATGTCCATTGAGTGGTAAATGGATAAAGATGTGGATAGGTATACAGTGGAATATTACTCAGTCATCCCCAAAAATGAAATCTTTCACATATTTTGAAAGCAAAATGTCAATCATAGAAAGACATACCATATGATTTCACTCACGTGGAATTTAAGAGACAAAACAGACGAGCATGGGGAGGGGAAAAGAGAGGGGGAAACAACCCACAAGAGACTCAAGAATAGGAAGCAAACCGATGGTTGCTGGAGGGAGGTAAGTTGGTGAGGGACTACATGGGTGATGGTTATTAATGAGGGCACTTGTGATGAGCACTGGGTGTTGTAAGTGATGAGTCACTGAATTCTACTCCTGAAAACAATATTGCACTGTATGTTGGCTAATTAAATTAAAAAAAAAAAGAATACCCTAGATAGAATTTGAGGCATTGTAATGTGAGGGTTCAAATTTTATGATTAGTTTCCTGGATGCAGGGAAACCAAAGCAATGTTGTCGCATATTTGTATGAAAAGCTTTCAGAAGAATTTTCTTTAGAATTCTATTTTAGTAGTGTTTCATTTGTGAGCGATGCAGAGTAGACAGGCCTCTTTATGCTTACCTCTCTTCCTGGTTCACAGTATTAAATACAGTTTTGAAGTGATGGTGATGTTTATAACAACTTTTTGGGGGGGATGTTATATAGTGACCTCTTAATTATAAACCTTACAAAATGTCAAAGTAATGAGAACTGACACACTTTTGCCTTAAAGAGTATGAGCCTGGAACTTGTCATATAATGCGAAAGGAAAACTTGGGAATGTTCACTGATTTTTATGGTTTTTAGTATTGCTTCAGGCCATTAGAGTGGCCTGGATGTGTGCTAAAAGCCAAGCTTTAAAAGCTTTTGCTAAGCAACTACTTAAAGTAAGTCTTATTTCAACAGAGTAAAATTGTTAAAAAGAACTTATAACAAAAGAAAAAAGAATCATATTTAAGGTTTTTGTTTTAATGGTCACTATTGGGAAAGGAAAGTGTCTCCTATTTTGACAAATATCAGAGGTGTTCTATACAACAAAATGTTAGAACAGGAGCTTCGATTCAAATTATGACGTTCAAAGTGTTTCAAGTCCAGACATTGTATGGCTGTGTACTAGTCATCAAAGGTCTTTGAAAAATTCTCAATCGTCTTTGAAAGGGTCTGTGTGGTATGATGTCTTCAGTGTGGCCATTCCAAGGTAAGAACTGTAAAACACGTAAGATACACAGGACTCTCACAATTCTCATCTGTGAGATTCCTTCCCAAGTGAATTCCATACTTGGACTTGAGAACATTTGGTGAGAATATTTTCTCTGATAAATTTCTCTCTGAAAGCAACTAAAGTCAGTGAGCCTAAAGAGCATTTTGCGTTTCCTCAGATGTGCTCATTTTCTCAGAAACACAGATCTGATGGATTCTTTCAACTACCTAGTCATTTTGTTAAAATCACAGGACCAGTTTCTAAATGTAGCAACCAAATAGGTGTGACGTAACCTCTTTTCTCTATGTAGCCTGTTACATATCAAAGTTTCTAACGCCATCTTTTTGTCTCTAAGAATGAGGGAAGTGGAAAGTACAGATGGAAGTAGAATACAGTGTTGGGATAAAAAAAAACTGCTACTTTTTTTTTTTAGCAAAACACTCAATTTTCTACCTTTTCTTTTTTTTTTAATTTTTTTTTCAACATTTATTTATTTTTGGGACAGAGAGAGACAGAGCATGAACGGGGGAGGGGCAGAGAGAGAGGGAGACACAGAATCGGAAACAGGCTCCAGGCTCTGAGCCATCAGCCCAGACGCAGTCGGACGCTTAACCGACTGCGCCACCCAGGCGCCCCCATTTTCTACCTTTTCTAATATTTATTTCATGGTAATATTGAAAGTTGGAAAGTGTTTAAATGATAAGACTCATACTTGCTTAAGAGCACTGACAAATTGAGAGTTCTTTATATAAAGACAAAATTATTTTCTTCAAAGCAGTTTATGTGATTGGGTATAAAAATAAATAAACGACAACCAGCGTCACCTATAGTCTCCAGAAGATTACAAGAGTCAGCTTGTGAATTTGGTAGGTAGTAGGTTCAATGTTTTAATTCACTATCTAGAAGTCACTGTAGCTTAGTTTGCACTATACTATGTGTGGAGGTGCCAGGCGGCCTAGCAGCTCTGCCCAGTGTCACACAGCAGACCAGTAGGAGCACCGGCAGATCTAATCAATCTGGATCTGACCAACCCGTGAGCTCTGGGCTCATTCCAGTGTCCCTGAAAAGTGCTGGCCCAGTGGACTCAGGTTGCTCTCCTCACTCCTCATCATTTTGTAGTCTTCCTGCTTCTGTGGTGGGTTATTTGATGCCTTGACAGTTTTACATAATGGTTACTGATGGCATATATATTGAGTTTTTATATTGAGGTCTAAAAGGGAACCTGTCTCCTTCCCCGAGGATGGACCTGTGGAAACTGAGCAGGTGGATGTCCTTCCCAAAATGCAGATTACTCCCAAAGAATGAGTCAGGTGACGTTTAAAACCATGGGTTCTGAAGATGCTCAATTTTCAAAGTCCCAAAGTTCTGAATGAAAAAGTCTTTAACAATGCTCTCCAAAGCACATACTTGGAGTTTGAGCCCAAAGGTCCAACTGTTTTTGCTACACTGTTCTAGGTGGAGGAAAGCTCAATGCACTGTCAGTCAGCCCCAGGAACTACAACCAACTCCTCATATGCACTAAGTTCTTACATGAAGGAAGGTGAAGGCTTTGATACTTACATCGAACACCTCATGTATTCAAGAATCTTCACAGATTGTATTGGTCAGGTTTTATTTGTAGGAATGAAGGAACATTCCCAGTTTTGAGCCATTCTTTCATGACAATTCCACAAAACTGAACGTAACTTTATAAATATTTTTAAAAGACATAGTTTTTTTAAATATTTAATATTCTGGTAATCTGATTTTGAATTACAAATGCCAAGATTCTTTTGGGGGTTTAAAATTTTTTTTTAGTATTTTTTAAGAAGGCAAAATTGTACACTTTTAGAATGTTTTTATGAGTTAATTTAATGTACTGAAAATAAAAAAAATTTAAAGATATATTCACCATTATGTTTATTGCAGCATTACTTAAAATAGAAAAGATAAGGAAGGATTCTAATGTCTATCAATAGATAAATAGATAAAGAAGGGATACATATATCCAGCCACACACGAAAAAGGATGTGGAATCCTGACATTTATGACAATATGGACCTAGACCTAGGGTATTATGGTAAGTGAAACAAATCATACAGAAAATGAAAATACTGTATGACTTCACTTATATGTGGGCTCCAAAAAACAAAAATTAATAAGCAAAAGGCACAACCAGACCGACAAACATAGAATAAAACTGACGGTTACAAAAGGGGATGGGATAGTGATTGTGGAAAGTAAGAGAAGGGCAGTGGGAGGCACAGGCTTTCAGTTATGGAATAAGTAAGCCAGAGGCATGAAAGGCACAACAAAAAGAACACAGTTATATAGTGACAGATAGTAACTGCACTTGTGGTAAGCATAGCATAACATATGGAATTGTTGAATCACTGTGTTCTCCACTTGAAACTAATGTCACATTGCATGTCAATTATATTCAAAAATGTTTAAATGTTATATATATGTGGGTAACCATATATATGCCATAAACACACAACTGAGTATTACTCAGCAACAACAACAAAAAAATGTTTGCCATTTTCATTTCCAGAAACAGTTATGGACATAGAATAGAGGCTCTTAGGCTAAATGAAAGAATTCAGAAAGCACAAGATAAATACCACATGGTTTCACTTATATACGGAAACAAAACAAGTACCACCCAAAACCAAAACCAAAGAAACAATAAAATATACAGAACAAACTCTTGATTTCAAGAAGAGAAGTTGGGAGGGGGTAGGGAGGAGGAGGAGTGAAATAGGTCAAGGGGATTAAGAGGTACAAACTTCCAATTATAGAATAAAGTCACTTGGGTGAAAATACCCAATATGGAATATAGTAAAAATATTGCAATAACATTGCATGGTGACAGATTGTGATTATAGAGTAATTAATAGAATTGTTGAAATATCATACTGAATAATATATCTGAAACGAATATAACATGTATGTCAACTAACCTTCAAAAATAAAAAAGGAACTATTTGTCAAAAAAACTGTGGAAGGGGAGAGAGGGAGAAGGGAGAGAGGGAGAAGGAGAGGGAGAGGGAGAGGCAGAGGCAGAGGCAGAGGGAGAGGCAGAGGCAGAGGGAGAGGCAGAGGGAGAGGCAGAGGCAGAGGTAGAGGGAGAGGCAGAAGCAGAGGCAGAGGGAGAGGCAGAAGCAGAGGCAGAGGGAGAAGGAGAGGGAGAGGCAGAGGGAGGGAAAGAAAGAGGCTCATGCAGTTAAGCATCCGACTCTAGATTGCAGCTCAGATCATGATCTCACAGACCCTAGTCAGGGTCTGTGCTGACAGCCTGGAGCCTGCCTGGGATTCTTGCTCTCCCTTTCTTTCTGCCCCTCTCCCTCTCGGGCTCTCTCTCTCTCTCAAAAATAAGCATTACGCTGTGTTAGTTAGCTAGAATTTGAATAAAATCTTGGAAGAAGAAATAAAAGAAATAAAATCTCTATCAGTTATCTAGTAGGTGGGTCAAAGAGAAGGTAAAACCTATTTGGACCTTTGAAAATCCAACTGAATCTCTACCTAACAACCTAGTATCTTAAGTTAGCAACAGGACTTTTACTCTGATTTTCTTCCTATTTTGTGACCCTCCACGTAAACAGAGCAAAACTTTACATACTGAAAAGGACTGTCCTGATAAAAGTTATAAAGAGTTGGCCAAAATATACATTTCACTAACAGACCTTAACATATATATTGACTGATTTAAAATAGTATTTTGATTTTAGTAATTTAGGATTGTCAGTTTCTCATTAGAAACGAATGACCTGGGAAACCTGGGTGGCTCAGTCAGTTAAGCATCCAACTCTTCATTTTGGCTCAGATCATGATCTCATGGGATTCTTGGGATTCTCTCTCTTTCTCGCTTTTCCTCCCTCCCCCAATTGCACTGTTTCTCTCTAAAAAAATAAATAAATAAACTTAAAAAAAGCAAGCCGTTTGAAGTATGAACACAGAGGATCCTGTAAATCAAAAACCAAAAAACAGCCAACTGATGCAGGAGCTGTTTAATACTTTATTTTTTCATTTTTTAATGTTCTTATTTGTTTTTGAGAGTTGAAAAAGACAGAGCATGAACATGAGCAGGGGAGAGGCAGGGAGAGAGAGACACACACGGAATCCAAAGCAGGCTCCAGGCTCTGCGCTCTCAGCACAGAACCTGACATGGGGCTCAAACTCACAAACCGTGAGATCAACACCTGAGCCAAAGTCAGACGCTCCACCAACTGAGCTACCCAGGCGCCCCTAATATTTTTGAATTGCAAATAGTTTGCATCTGACTTTATTACTCCAACTATAATAGGAAAGAACACATCTTATTTAAGTTGGTATCAAAAAACTATGGCAAAAAGGTATGTTAAGGACAAGAGAATAAAATGACCAGAGCTATCAACATTTAAACGCTAAACTACTACTAAGATTATAGAACACTTGAACATTCGTAGTCATTGTACAAAGGAAATTTAAGCAACTTAGAGAATTCCATCTTCAAGTTAAATCTGTGTTGAATTAGATGAGGTTGATAGCGCCTTAAATATTGTATTGAAATGAATACACATATAGAAGAACCTCAGATGCAAACAAAATAAATGGTAATTATATAACATGATATTTGACTATTTTATAATACAGAGTCCTGCATACCAAAATTGTGGAAGTTAAACAACATGCTATTAAACTACCAAAGGATTAGGGCACCTGAATGGTTCAGTCCACTGAGGCTCCAAGTTGGGCTTAGGTCATGATCTCAGGGTTAGTGGAATGAAGACCCACGTTGGCCTCAAGCACCACACCAGGCTTGCTGCTGTCAGGTAAGAGCTGCTTCAGACCCTCTGTTCCCCCTTCTCTCTGTCTCTCCCCCATGTGTGTGCACTCTCTAACAAAAATAATAAAAATAAACACTAAGAAAGTCATAATACTTCACACACACACACACACACACACACACACACACACACACACACACAAACGACCAAAGGATCAAAGTACAAATCACAACATAAAATACTTAATAACAAATTAAAGTGAAAATACAGCATACAAGGCGCAGCAAACTCAGTAAAAGGGGGAAAATTTAGTTGTAAATACTTAACATAATAAGCAGAAAAGGTTCATATCAATGATCTAATTTTATACGTTAACTAACCAGAAAAAAGAAAAACCTAAAGCTACAAAGAAGAAAATAAACATTAGACGTTAAGTGAAAGAGAAAAAACTAATAGAGAAAATCACTGAAACCAAAGTTGGTTTTCAAAAAGATCA
This sequence comes from Lynx canadensis, assembly GCF_007474595.2. Classification (NCBI taxonomy): domain Eukaryota; kingdom Metazoa; phylum Chordata; class Mammalia; order Carnivora; family Felidae; genus Lynx; species Lynx canadensis. The sequence goes on along the minus strand of NW_023397569.1, from coordinate 4,939 downwards.
GCTGGGGCACCTGGGTAGCCTAGTCAGTTAATCATCTGAGTTGGGTTCAGGTCAAGATCTCACGGTTCATGCTGACAGCTCAGAGCCTGGACCCTGCTTCAGGATCTGCGTCTCCCTCTCTCTGCCCCTCCCCACCTTGTGCTCAGTGTCTCTCTCTCTCTCTCTCTCTCTCTCTCTCTCTCTCTCTCTCTCTCTCAAAAGTAAATAAACATTTTTTTTAAAGGTCAGTAAAGCTGACTAACCTTTAGCTGTATGGACTAAGAAAAAAGAACTGAGACTCAAATTTCTAAAGTCAGAAATAAAATGGGGAACTACTACTGAGCCTACAAAAATAAAAAGTATTATGTGAGTACTTTGAAGTTGTATGCTGACAATTTGTATAGTATAGATGAAAGATAGGTTTATAAAACAAAATTCATCAAGAACACATCACAAAAAAATGGAAAACTCTTTCATGGAATCCTGTACCTGAGCTACAGCTTTAATCCAACTAACAGTTTAATTATGATTCTGTATTCTTCAAGATGAAACATTAAGCTGGACTGTTCCTGACCGGCAAGCAAGAAAGTATGTATCACCAGAATCTTGGTCTTTTCAGGGTATAACAAAATCCTACAGACTGGATGGCTTATGACAGCAGAATTTTCTTTCTCACAGCTGTGAATACTGGAAGTCCAGGATGCACATGCCAGTCGTTCCTGTTTGTGTTCTGCTGAGCGCCTTCTGAAACTTTCTTTCTAACACTGACCCTAATTACCTCCTAAAGGCCACTCTTCCTAATACCATCATCATCTTAACCATGTTAAGGTTTCAACAGAAGAATTTTAAGGATTGCACAATCAGACCATAACAACTAGCAAACACTAGCAAATATTAGTGTAATTTACATAAGGAAAATCTTTAGACAAACTATATTTGTTACAGGAACAAGTAAGAAAAAAGATGTTTTGAGTGGCTCTCTACTTAACACAAACTGCATCACATATGGAGGTGCTGACATTCCTGGCAGAATGTTGAGGAATATGTAAATTCAATAGCATCCTTTTATGTATAAACGGCTACATTTATCAGGCAAGTTTTGATTTACTTGGAAGACAATTCGTAACTCAATTCTTCAAAGATATTTTCTTTAAACTATTAAAAACAATTCCTCAGTCTCAGACACATTCCACCTAGATAAATGTTCAGGAACTTCACAGAAAAGAACCATGACCTACATTTGTGCATTTTCATTTCTTATTCTTAGATTTAACTATGTATGTATTCTGGCATCAGATTTGGCTCAAGTTGTAACATTTAGGAAGTAAAATTATGGCAAAGTGAGATGAAACAATATGAAAGTTTATTCTCCTCTCTATTTGTTAGATTTATAATGTTGAAACCAGGTGAAAGTGTATTTACTCATTGCTAAAAAATCCTCAGGAAAATAACTATGCTTTACAAACTACCCGATGAATCCTTTCCGTTAATGTGGTGTAAGCTTTAACAGTGGTAGTGGTAACTAGCCTCGCTTTTAATTTCACCTTATTACAGTTGGTAACTCTGAAATAAACAGAAGGTCAAATAGAAAGATTACGGTCTAAACTCCTACTAAAATACACACAGAAGTTGCTACATAAAATAAAATACACCAATAACAAAGTGAGGAAAAACACACTCAACAACACATTTTACTATATTTCTCAGTGGTGGTTCCCGTTACCCCAGCTAAGGGATAGTGTAAGAAAAACTTACCTTATGGAAGTTATTATAAAATTAGTTTTTCATTATACATTGTAATTTAATTGCTCATAAAGTCCAAAATTATGAGTTACAATGCATATGACTCTGACAATAAATCACATATGTTAACATAACCTTTCCTGTGTAAGAAATATCCTACTTATTTCACAATCAGAGCTATCTTACTTGAAAAATTTTCTATAAATATTAAGTAAAAACACTACCAACTTATATGTCAATACTTCAAATATAAAGATAACCAGGTTTCCTAGCCCTGAATTTTTGCAACTACTAACATTACAAATTGAAAAATGTTATTTAAACTGGTGTCCTAAAACTGCAATTTGGAAACGCTTTTTCTTTTATGATGGTGGCAACATAAAATGATGAAAGTAATGTGTAAGTTATCAAGCTTAGAATGAAATACATATGGCTACGTAAATATGAAAATAGCCCCCTTTCTTGACTTTAAGTGTGGACTTCCACCTTCCTTAAATTATATCAAAAATCTTACAGAACATCTAGGTAACTCGAATATACATAAAGATTCTGTTAACATACTAGCTGGAACATGGTTTACCGAAACCTATGATGGTAAGGCAATTTATTCAAAACACCTATTAACTAGAATAAATAGTCACAGTGGAAAAGACATTTCTTCTTCGTTTCTCTCTACTGTTTAACAGCAGGTATTATAGTCTTTGCCCCTAAGTTCCATTATATCCAAACAATAAAATTTCACTTAAATAATTCAGCTAAATCAGTTTTTAGAGAAATATAATACTTTTAAACAATGAAAATAAATCAGCATGTCTTAACCAAATACATTCATACTAAATGATGTTTTAGATCTTCTTTTAACAGGTGATAGCCAAAATCCAAATTGCAGAACAATCCTCAGAAACCATGTTCAATTTAGATCTGTAAGTGAAAAAAAAAACATGAAATCCACTGAAAACTAATTCTTATAATACAATAAATAGTCTACTGCATAATAAGGACCCTTATACTATCTGCAAAATAAGCCTTGGAATGAAAAATTTTATGTACTAGGTATTTCTCAATTCCTGTCTGTTGCAGTCATTATGAACTCTCTGAGAATGTTATGTTATGCAAATTATTCTCAATGACATTTACAATCTCCTTCTTTATTTTCATGCTGGTGACTTGAGATCTTACATTTTGAGAGTGGGAACACTGTCACATGTGCAAGTATAAGCGCCTTAAAAATTAAATGATATTAAAAATTAAATTATAAGTACCTTAAAAATTAAAAATTAGGAAAGTCTGGTCCTAAGCCAAAATATCCTCTTCATGTTCACATACACTTCTACTTCAGCTCCTACCTAGCCTTTGAACCTAACTCAGCTGTCAAAAAGTTCATGTCTGTCCTTAATGCACAATGCAATTGTTACATTAAGTTTTGGCACAGAAAATAATCACCTACTGTCAGAGGATTAATTTAGGTCGTAAGAATACTCTGGCTCATGGTCCACAAATAAGGTACATAAAGAAAATGTTAACAATATTTGCTTCTTCGTCCTTTTTTATTTCCTACTTCTAGGTATGTTTTAAAATGTATACAACTTTAAAAAAATTTTTAAACGTTTATTTATTATTGAGAGACAAAGAGAGAGCATGAGCAGGGGAGGAGCAGAGAGACAGGGAGACACAAAATCTGAGGCAGGCGCCAGGCTCTGAGCCATCAGCACAGAGCCCAATGTGGGGCTCGAACCCACAAACTGAGAGATCGGACGCATAACCAACTGAGCCACCCAGGTGCCCCTAAAATGTATACAACTTTCATTAAATAGTACTGTATGTTTAAAACTGCATAAATACATGGTAAAAAAAAATCTGGTAAAAAGCTACACTGGAGGTATGTACTCAATTTTCTTCAATTCGTGGAATAATCTAAATGATTTGGAAATATATTAAAAAATAATATGGATCTGTAGCTGAATAGAAGGACTGGTCTGGTAGATCAAGTATAGAAGAATGTAAATTGTCTAATCTTGGTACTATATGTAAAGGCGTTCATTTCACTTCAAAAACTTCCAACTTCTCTGAATGTCTAAAAATGCTCTTAATAAAATAAAGGGCTTTGTTGGTGATTAAAAGATTTGGAAATCCCCGATCTAGATCAATGATTACCAACGTGACAGCAGCATCAGCATCATGTGTGGTGCTCGACTTACACTTACCAAAGACTGGCTTTGTATTTTTGAACAACTCTACTAATTGTGCTGCACAGTATTTGTCAGGAATAAATGCTCTACACATTTTTAAATTCCAAGTATTAAATCCAAGACTTAACACTAATATTTTTGGATTTGTGGTCTCTGAATTACTTTTTTATTGCAGAGGTATTAAAAAAGAAAAAAGTCTAAGCCTGATAGAAATCTAAGATATATCACCATCCCAATTATTTCATCCACACATGCCAAGAAACTCACGATGAATTTTATTTACATACAGTAACAGCAAAACAGTGAGGCATTCATTACTTTTATGGCTCTAACTGCTTTATTACTAAGAGAAATAACCACGTTCCACAAAACACTGATACGTGGTAAAATTGTAATCCCAATACGTAAGTTGACAACAGACCTCCGGTTTGAAGTATATTGCAATTTGTATATGTGCTGCCGAAGCGAGCACGGAGTATATTGCAATTTGAATGCTTGAGCAAGCTGGCTCAAACAAGACTCTTCTTTTTACATACTAGTATTTCATCTAGGAGAAGGTACATTCTCAAAACTGCTACATTTCTTAATAGTTACCTCTCATGAAAGCAAGTTATCATCATGAAGTATCTATGTTAGAGGAAATAATATTGCTCTTTTCAGAAAGAAATGCTTCAAAGGCCTGTAAGGTTTCTCAGAGAAAAGAAATGTTTAACTAGATGGTTTCAGAACATGAATGAACACTCAAATGAAAGGAGTGATCTCAACAAGATACCGAATTTAAGTGTTCAACATTCCCAGATTAAAGGTTTCTTTGTATGTAATTCATAAATAAAAGAAATAATGAACACAAGGTTTTATCCACTACTTACATCATCAATGTCTTCATCGTCATCTCCAATATCATCAAACTGGATTTCATCATTATCTCCAGGACCAAACGTATCTGTTTCATTGATTTTAGCTGAAGACAATAATTAATATACTCATATACATATATTCATGATGTTATTAGATAAACTGTCTATAAA